>NW_009940902.1:16883-20380 GCF_000696875.1 Nestor notabilis | reverse complement strand
GGACTTGGGACGGACGCGTCCCTGGAGCGGCTGGGGAGCCTCAGCGAAGGAGCCCCGGGGCCATCCAGGGGAGCTGTCATCATCCCTGTGGCTTCAGGAGACTCCCAGGGCAGCTTTCTCACACTGTGGGAATGATTCATCAGTGGTGCCCTGGGCCTGCCTTCTGGCTGCTAAGTGGGATATGGAATGCCATGTTCTGCCCCCAGGAGAGCCTTGACTTCAGCTGACTTTGCCCTGAGCGCTGAGACTCAGGAATAAAACAGCAGACCAAGGGCAGCAGTCCTGGTAGGCATGGAGCAAAGCCTGTCCTGCTTCCACCAGCCACTGTGGCACAGAGGAGCCCAGCCAGGAGCTGGCTCTGCCCCATCCTGCCGGTGGGGATCGAGCTGGGGGAGATGCAGGTCACAGCCAATAATTGCTAGAACACCTTTTATTAAGGAAGCTGTTATTAGTAGCAGAAGGAAGCTGTTATTAGTAGTAGAATCAAGCTGTTCTTGACAGAGCAGTGTCACTAACCCACATTCCTGCAGTTCCCTGGCTGGAGCCCCAGCAGGCAGGCTGGCCCTGGAGGGTCATGGTGATGTGCCAATGACTTTTAGGCTCAGTTCCTGCTTTCACCAGATGTATCCACAACCTGTAGTCTTGGTCTGCAGTAGCACACGTGCCAGAGCCAGGGCGGGAATGTCCTGCCAGCCTCCCAATACACCGCAGTACAGCAGTGACTGGGTCAGGGTTGGGATTCCTGCAGTGTTGTGGTACTGTGGTACCTGTGATAGCACAACAGCACTGTTCCGATGTGGCTGATGTTTCCAGTGGGGGGGGTCAGGCTGAGCACTGCTCCAGGATGAGCAGAATCAGTGCAATGCTCCAGCAATACTGCAAGCACAGGGGATAGCATCCCCTGCACTGACTCCATGGCAGGTCCTGCAAGCCCAGAGAGTGAGTTGGCAGAAGGGGACCAAGGTGCCAGCCCTTGCAGGGTGGAGGGGTGGGAGGGAGCAGGTTACAGCTGCAGGGCTGTGACACAGCGGGGTGCCAGCGAGCTGTATGCGCTCTCATCGCATCTGTGCGCTCATGAATGATGGCCGAGTGGGACTGAATGAAGGCTGCGTGGTCTGGGGAGCTCTACCCCTCTTCTCTCCCTTGCCAAGCAGGCAGAAGATGCTGTGCTGCACACATCACAGGCTTCCGAGCCGCTAAGTCCCTTCTCCCATGCACAACCCCCCCCCACCAAGTGCTAGATTAAATGACGGCAGAGGGAAGAAACACCACTTCATCCATGCAATGTATGTCAGCCAGAGATCTGTCATCTAGGGCCTGACTTGCCTCCCGACTTGCAAGCTGGCCTGGGCACCACGCTCCTGTCTGCAAGGCTCTTTTCCAGTGGTTGGGCATTTCAACAGGGATCCAGAGACATTTGCTGCCAGAAAATTATTTTCTACAGGAAAAGGCTTTCTTAAGTGCATTAAGAGTGAGGGGTTATTTAGCACTGTCAGCACCACAGACTTGCTCTGTACCTTTCTGTACGAAAATTGCACAGACAATACCAGGAGGCTCATGGTGCTCAGACTGTGGCTTTCCATCATCCCTCGCCTTGCCATGCCAGCTGGCCCACTCCCCTGCTCCTCTCCCAGTTCCCCATCAGACCGAGGGATCCCATGTTGTAAAGGTAGACACAGACTCTGCTGCCATCCCCTCATGCTGCCTGTTCTCTTCAGGATGCTGGTCCCTTGATTCTCAAATGAGGCCAAGGGATCACCTGCGTTGCTCACCTTCTATCTACCCATGTGCCCTTAAGGGGCAATGAGGGACCCTGGCGGTGCTGGCGAGCGCGGCTCCACACCGGAGCTGGTCACGGGGGAGACGGCCGGGAGTGTGTGCGCTGCTTTGGTGGAGACAAATGAGCACATTCATGTCAGCTCCAGGAAAGTAACATGTGCATGGGCCCTTAATGAAAAGCCAGGTACCTGGTAATAAAATTACCATCTGGATTGTCAACAGCAAATTAAACCCTGGTTAGGTCGGGTGCTGCCTTTCAGCTGGTGTTGTTTTCCGCAGGTAGGGAATCAGCAGAGCTCTTGGAGCTCAGGGCTTTGCTACTATTTGAAGTGTGTGTGTGGGGGGGTGTTTACTCTCATGGACCCAGACTTCTCCTGTCCCTGGAGCATGCAGCCTCTTCTGATGCAGCACAGGCACAAGAGGCAGCTTCACCCTTGCCCTGTCCTGATGCTGCTGAAGGGACAGTTTGCCTTTGTCTTTGAGGGGCAGATTTGCAGATCAAATTGCTCCCAGTCTGGGCAATCGTTCAGCTGCAGGAGAGGCCTCAAGGCACATCCTGATGGATGCTGAGCACCTTCAGCTCCCCGTGAAGGCAGAGGTTTGGTAACACCAGAGCTCAGAGCCTGAGTGCTTATGCAGAGGGTCACCAGTCTGCTGCCTCACTGCTGCGCCCTGCAGTGAGACCTTAAAGCAAAGGAAGGTTTAATGTACTAATTGTGATTCCAGTAGCTCCTGGGTCATGATGATACCAAGCCTAGAGCGAGCTAAGTTTGCCTGAATTCCAGCTTGCTAAGTTAAAACTGGCATCAGCATTTCTCTGGAGTGGAGAGGAGCCTCAGCAAGGGTCTTACAGGCTCCCAGCCAGCACTGAGCCCTGTGGCAGGACCACATCAGCATCACTGACCTGAGGGATGCTCATGGGCTTCCACTGGGCTCAGCCTCCCTGGCCCTGTCATTTTATGGTCTCCACTTCCAACATGAGCATCTTCAAAAAGCCCTTAAGCTGATGGGGGATCTCAGGGGCCCTCAGGGAGCTGGGAAAAGGCGAGCAGGCAGCGAGCGACAGTGCGTCTTTGCCCCTTGCATTCTTCCACACTCCTCCTTGTGCTTCCGACTCCGTGTTCTGGCCAGGCATGACACGAACAGCTGTTCTTAGATAGTCACAGATGGACGGGAAGCCAGGGCAGCTGACAGCGCAAACATCCCGTCTGCCGAGCACTTTTCCTTCCCCTGCCTGGTTCTGCTCTCCATCCCTCCCCGAGGCGCAGGAGACCAGGATGCTCTGGGGAGCTCGTGACCTCCCTGCCAAAAATCTATCCTATCCTCTTGTTGGCAAAAAAATGCTTCCAAACGTGCCTGAAGCAACGTCTTTAGGATGGTGGGATGCAGCCATGGAGTGAACAAAGGGGCATGGCATTGCCTGTCCCATGCCCTGGAGATGGAGCACACATGTCCCCAAGCAGCATGAGTGGGAAGGCTCTGGTGTTTGCTCATCATGCAGGATGTGTTTGTTCTGTGTGGGTTTGCTGATTGGTAGCCCCAGAGGAGCTACATTAATAAGTGCCACTGCCTCGGCCTGTGTCTCCCACTAGCCCCAGTCCCCAAGTGCAGCGTGAGAGTTTTCAGCAAGAGCCGAGGGGCTGGATGAGGGACAGACTTGGGTATGGGGGCATGAATTTGCCCTCCCAAGTCCATCGCATGCTTCTCACAGAGTCTTG
>NW_009940902.1:11326-16852 GCF_000696875.1 Nestor notabilis | reverse complement strand
TGCTGAACCTGTGTAAAGCAAGGGTGGAGCACCCCTGCCCCACGGAAGAGCTGAGAAAGTCATCCCACCTCGATGCCGACTGCGGTGGGATGGCCATGCCAGCTCCCACAGGGACATGCTGTGTGCAGAGGTGGGATGGGAGATGGTTGGAAGCCATTTGAGGCTGGTGGTCCACGGTGTCCTGATGGTTTCTTGTCTCTGCAGATGTTAATCCTGCCTGGCAGCACGTTGCACTTACCAGCCAGCAGCACAAGATGCCCTGATGAGAAATAGTTTCAAAGGCAGGACTAGGTAGGGCTCAATATATCTTACTGTTAACACATAGCTTCAGGTGCCAAAAAACAGCTTTCCTGGTACGCTGTTACGGCTGTTATGACAGACCTGCATCCCAACTGCAACTTTGACAATGACACTCTTGAGCTGTACTTACTCAGGTGCCACATGCAAACAAACCACAGAGCAACCAAGCAATTAATAGGATTCCCAGCCCCTCCTATCCCAGATGTTCTTTCTAAGCATGTCCTTGGCCAGGACTGCTCAGGATAGCTCAGTCCTGTGGACTGAAGGTCCCAGGGATTTGGTTGAGGTAAGGAATGCTTTCTACCACTGTTGCCAGGCCCTGCCAGCAGCAAGGCTGAGACACATCCCTGCTTGGGCACATACCCTGTAGTCACAGGTGAACAGACAGGAGGTCAATGCCCACGGGGGGATATAAGTAGCACGAACAGCCCCATCCTACCCATGAGGCTCACATAAAGGGAAAATCCCTTTATGAGTCTCCTGGGTGTCCACCTCCCAGACCCTCAGTCTCTCCGGGATCTGACTCCAGCACTTCTTGTTGCACCCACAGGCTAGTCTGGCTGGGAAGCTCACTAGCAGACCTGGATCACACACACGGGATGCACCACACAGGAGAATCAGAAAGCAGGACAGGCAGTGTGCTTGCTCCTCTGGTCACTCTCTGTTTTCATCGTCCTTTCGCAGCCGTCCTTGAAGGACAGGCTCAGGGACACAGCAGGGCAAGTGCGAAGGAAGGGTGTTCATCACAGCTTTAGGTGACCATAACTCTCACTTGAGGTGTTGCGCCTCTGCACAGCGTAAATATGTGAGAACACACAAGCACCACGGCAGCCCTGTCTTTGAAGGATGTTTGTGACCCATCCTGGCCCCTTAGCAAAGAGTCTGTTGTCAGATAACAGATAACAGTAAATTGGTGTCTGTGAACGCCTGAGCTGAGACCACCACGCTCATTGCCTCAGAGTGCAATTTGGAATGACTTGGCAGCCTTGGGAGCATGTGTTGTGTCATCCCTGCTAAACCCCCATCCCTGAGCACAGCAACAAGTACCCACAGCACCGTGTTCCTCCTCTCTAGACGCAGCGCAAGTGATCACATTAGTTTCTAACGAGCCCAGGGACCACTGTGTGAGCCAGACACAAATTCATATTCAGAGGCTTTCCCAGTCCCAAATGGCTTATGAGCTCTCCTGGTAAGGCAGACAGATGAACTATCGTAAGTCTTGCTTTACAAATGGGGAATTGAGGCACCAAAAGGTTTAAGTGACTTAACAGGGATTCAGAGAGGAGCATCTCCAGAGCCCAAGCACAGAAGCATCCCTGGAAGATGGCCTGACCTTCCAGCATCCACCTCATCAAAAATATCCTGTTTGTTCCAACTTTCCACCATCCTGGGGGTCTTCCCAATGGATTTGTCCCCTTTTTCTTTGCTTCTCCTTCTCTTGGGTACTTCTGGTGGCTCTGGCGTGTTGTGTGGCAGCCTGGGAAACTGTGTCAGCACCTACCCTGCACACATGTATGTGTGAGTGTCAGCACGCCTGTGTGTGCATGGGCATGCTTGGAAGGGGAGATGAAATCCTGTAACCTGGATAACCGAGCGCTGTATTTAAGGGAAACTTTGAGAAGTTGTTGTTATCTCAACCCTTCGAGCCCCACGTTGGGCACCACAAAGAACTGTCGTGGTTCAAGCCCAGCCGGTAAGTCGGAACCACGCAGCCGCTCGCTCACTCCCCTCTTCTTCTTCTCCCCGCTGCTGGAGGGATGGGGAGGAGAATTGGAGGAATGTAACTCCCACAGGTTGAGATAACAGCACTCCAGTAACTAAGGTATAATACAAACCACTGCTGCTACCAATAATAATGATAAGAGGAATAACAAGGGAAAAGGACACAACCGCTCACCACCCACCAACCGATACCCAGCCCGACCCGAGCAGTGATCTGGGCCTTCCGGGTGACTCCCCCCAGTTTCTATACTGGGCATGATGTGCTGTGGTATGGAATAGCCCTTTGGCCAGTCTGGGTCAGGTTTCCTGTCTCTGCTTCCTCCCGGCCTCCCCTCCTCCCTGGCAGAGCATGAGACTGAGAAAGTCCTTGGTCAGAGTAAACATTACTGAGCAACAACTAAAAACATCGGTGTTATCAGCATTGTTCCCAGACTGAAAGTCAAAACCACAGCACTGCACCAGCTACTAAGGAGGAGAAAAAATGACTTTTACAGCTGAACCCAGGACAAGATCTCACAGCACTGCTCTGGAGAGTGACTGGGCTCTTGAAGAGGCCATGGGGATTGTGGGCACGAGCATCTGCATGGGCAGGAGTGTCTGGCGTGCATGCAAGGGGGATGCTGATGGCAAGTGCTGCCCATGCTCACAGCAAGTCAGTGCTCCAGGCACCACGAGCAGGATCCATCCCTGAGGATGTTTAGGTCAGGGTTGACCCTCCAAACTTGCCCATGGCTCCCTCCATCTCCGGCAGTGACTACGGCACAACTGGCAAGAGGGCAGGAGTCCTGAGCCCCCCCAGCACACCTAGGAGCCCCCAGGGATCTGTCACACAGGCACCCTTGTTGGCCCTGGCTTCCTCCATCCTGACACAGATGGCCCCCGGTTTCCTTTGCGCTGCCAGACTGCAGAAGGAGGTCTGCAGAGAGGTACTGGAGTAGTTTCAGGAGCACCTTGTGTTTCCAGACATGGGAGACCAGGACAATCAATGTTGAATGCTCAGATGTCACATTTGCCTTTCTAAAGAGCCAGAGATGGAAGATTTTGAAAACACCACACGCTGAGATTTACGTGCTCCTTTCTGATTTTTCGAGCTGTTTGGCATAACCATGGGACTGCTGCAATCAGGAGGCCAGAGCTTTGCTACTTAAAATACAGGAGAGCAAGCTGGGTTTTCACGTAAGCCTGTGGCTCCAGGAGCTGCAGCGCGTGAAGCCCACGCTAAATACTGTGAGCTGAGAAGTGGCCAGGTCCTGGGTGTGTTCCTGGGTGAATAAACCAGCTGCTGGCCTCCGAGCTGGGGGAAAAGCTTTGGAAACATCCCTAACCTCCTGCAGGCTCTGGTGTGATTGATTGCAGGGCTGAAAACCAGCCCCACACCTTCTCCACAGCCTCCGGGGCTGCCAGGATGCAGTGGCCCCAGTGCCCTATGGCTGGAGCATCATAGGTCAGTTACCCCACCCCCCAGCAGCAGGATTGGCTTTGCAGATGAGTGTTTTCAAGGAAGAACAGGTATTTGGTGCTGGTTTTCTTATTTTTTGGGTTTTTATTGAAGGAAAGATGTAAGGTGGTTTAGCAATAGTGGCGAAAGGAGGACTTGAGGAATTGCTTACCAGAGTAGGTGTGTGGCAATGTAAATCGCAGCTGTGAATCCCAGTTGTGCAGGCAGTGTTGGGGTGGGATTTGAGACACATCTGCTATAAACGTGGGGTGAAAGGGCTTTGATGGTTTATAATCTCCTTCTCCTGTGAGGAGTTTGTGTCTCGGGTTTGTCTTGGTAAATGTGTGTTATCCCTGCCCTATTTGTAGTGAGCCTGCTCACCAGTGAGTAGTGATTACTGCTTCCAGTAATCCCTTTCTGTCTTGTTCTCTGTTTCTTTGGGACTGAGTGAGTGTTCTCTCTATGGCTCTCCATTAATATCACATACTATGTGCTTCTGAAGCTATTCTGTGGTTTGGCTGAGGGCCTCACGTAATACCTGGCCAGTCTCCTGGCTCAGGAAGATCATTGCCAGGTTTGCCGGCATGCGGTTCGCACTGGCACCAGGCTCAGCAGCAGATGTCCTGTGTTCAAGGAATGGGATGTCAGAAGTGTTCTGCAGTAGGGTAGAGTCTGAGCCTCCAGACACCAGGGGCAGATTTGACTGAGTGGAAGAGATGGTTCCATGATGAGCTCCTGATGCTTTGGGAACTAGGGATGGCGCAGGATGCTTGAAGCCAGATGTGGCAGAGCCCTGGGTAGCAGCACTGGCAGGGAGTCCTTCTGCCACAACCCCGGGGGGATGAACCTGAGCTGCAGTCCAGCATTCACGAGTCCTTCTGCTGAGACTGTGCCCAAACAGCCAAAGAGGGAGCATCTCGCTGAACTCCTGAGTATGGGGGGTTGTGTATATTCCCTTTAATTTACAGTCTCCTTTCTATGGGCTGCAGCAAGGAGTTGTTCCTAGAACTGCAGTCATCAGTGCTGCAGGGTTTGGAGAGGGGCTACCCCATATGTATGGGGAGAGTGCAATCCCTCGTGCATCCCACGCCCCTGCTCTCCGAGCTTCAGCTCACACAGGTCTCCTTTGTCTTCTTGTGAAGGAAAGTCCTTGTGAACTGCTCTAAAGCTGCTGTGTCCCACCAGCATGGTGTCAGCTGCCTCTGGCTCCTGCAGGCTGCTGTTCCCATCAACTTGTTGGCTCTCGCAGGGCATTAACCCCTGGGGAGCTGGTGTGGGGAGATGCGATGTTCATGCAGGGAGTCAGCTGGTGGTGGCTGCGCTGACCCTGTTCATGGATGCCTGCAGGGCACATGAGCCCAGCACAGCTGCCCGCCTGTCCTGTCCAGTTTTATGTCTCAGAAACAAGAAAATAAATGACCCAGAATGAGACTTTTAAAGCTGAAAGGCAACCATGTCAGATGTGGTCCTTTTTGAGGCACTCGT
Source organism: Nestor notabilis (assembly GCF_000696875.1). Taxonomy (NCBI): domain Eukaryota; kingdom Metazoa; phylum Chordata; class Aves; order Psittaciformes; family Psittacidae; genus Nestor; species Nestor notabilis. The sequence goes on along the minus strand of NW_009940902.1, from coordinate 11,907 downwards.
GACATCTGCAGCCTGGAGTGATGCCTTTCCCATGGGAGCTGCTCCAGCTGTATCTGGTGGGTGGCTGTACCCTGATTTCCGAACCAGAGCAGCACGTCAGGCTCAGTGCCATGAGGCTGGGACCACCTGGGCATCCCACAGCGCGACAGCGTGGGGCTGCAGACGTGCACAGTGCTCCAGAACCTGCTGGGCAGGCAACAAGGGGGCTCATAAGCCCAGTGTTGTCCCATCTGGAAGGGGATGCAGGAAAATGAGAGCTTTTCCCAGCATGGCCTGTGGTTCAGAGGTCTCCATCAGGGAGCTCCCATCTCCATCTCAGTGTTGCTGGTGTGTGTCCTGCATGGGGCAGTGCTGCCACGCTCCCCCGATGCCTATGAGCTGGCACCAGCCCTGTCCCCGCTCCCAGTCCTGTGTGATGCCCGCCGTTGGGATCCAGCAGATCCAGCACCTCATCTCCTGGCAACAGTCCTCCCGTAGCAACTGCCGAGCCGCCGAGGGGAGCGGGAACGGGAGGGCTGCAAGCAGGGAGGAGGAAGAACCTTGGCGGACCAAAGCAACCACTGTGCTGCATGGTGAACTCA
>NW_009940902.1:6071-10940 GCF_000696875.1 Nestor notabilis | reverse complement strand
AAGAACCTTGGCGGACCAAAGCACCCACTGTGCTGACTGGTGACATCAGTGCCTGGCTCCAATGGGGTGTTCTCCAGCTGCCCCTCGGGCAAGGAAAGCCCATGCCCACAGTGCAGCTCTCCCATTGCATGGGGGCTCCCCAGTTGCTGCTCCCCAAGGCATCTCCCATCAGGGTTCAGCCTCCTCACCCCTTGGCCCATTTGTGTTTTCAGTTGCATGTGAGTCACAGAGTGAACATCTCTTGACGTTCATTCTGCCCCTGTTACTTCTTTTTTATTGCTGGCCTATTTTAAGTTGCTGTGCTTTGCTTTCCTGCCTGCCTCCCCTTTGTCTTAGCAGGGCCTGACCTGTTGAATGCGAAGTGGGGCATTCTGCTGACATAGTTTAAGCTCAGCCTTTTGGTGTTCCCCCCCCACCTCTCCAAAACCACACACACACACACCCTCCACACCATGTCAATGGGTGAGTGCATCTCTTGAGTTGAGGCCAATCCTCTCCCTGGGTCCAACCAACATCAGACTAAGGTTCAGGGCTGCAGTATGGTGAGGACGTGGCCAGGTAAATCAGGGGGGACTTTGTACCCTAAAGACTGCCCCGTCTCACACCAAAGCCAGCTGAGCGTGTACAGAGAGCTGGAGGGAGAGCTGCAGCTTGCACGGACACAGGCTTGCAGCATGCAATCTACCCCACAGATTCAGCATCCTCTGGCCTCTGAACTAGAGACAAGGAGCCATCCTCTGTCAGCAGCTCAGTAAGATGGGGCATTGATGTCCCATGTCCACAGGTCTCCTCTCCATAGGTGATCGTTTGCACAGCCCCTGATGGGGCAGAGCTCTCAGGCACTCAGGTCAGGGGCTATTGTAGGAAAGGCAGCAGCAGAAATAGCGAGGTACCCCTGGGCTGGTGGCAGCTGACCTGAAACCTTCAATTAGTGCTTGACTGGTGCAGGGCCCCTAGAAGGAACAGGAACTAATTACAGTGGAATCTGTCTCTGTATGCAGCAGGACAAGAAAAAAACATACTCTTCTACCAAGTGCATCTGTGTCTGTACGAGCTGGGTGTAGATCTGCCCCAAAAGCACAGCCTCTCTGTGGCAGGTTTTATCCAGCCTTATTGAATTGAGGCTCCCAGAACTCACTGAGCCATCTCCAGAAAAACTCTGTGTAAGAAAGATCTTAAGCAGATGGACTGTGTCTTTCCAGACCTGTGGGCAGACGAGTGGGAAGAGCCTGTGATCTCTGTTTTTGGCCTTCGTATGCCGCTGTGTTTAAGAATTTAGCAGCTCTAATTTCAGGCACAGCAGGCAAAGTGTCTCCATGAAGCGATTGGACTGGTCCAACTGAACTCAAGTCCCAAGAAAACAGCAGGACCTTGGCTTGACGTTGGAGATCCCAGGCCCCTGGGGATCCCCTCGAATAGTTGGCTGGAGGAGCCCAGGAGGCAGGACACAGAGAACAGGCATCAACCCCAGCCCATGGCCCGGCTGCAAGGAGCGCTGAATGCAGGAGCAGGGAGTGGGGTCCTGCCATGCAGTGATCTCACAAAGGATTTAGGGATGATGACAGAGGAAGCATTTAATGCAAGATCCCGGCTAGGCCAGTCCTAAGGCAGCAGAATCAACCTGCAAAACCCAAGGATGCTGGGCTTGTTTGGACTGTTGAAAGAACGGGATGCAACAGCTCTCTATTGATGCATTACTGGGTAAACACTAGAGAAGAAAGACGGAGTTCAGCTAAAGGACACGAGGAATGGTGCAGTGTTTGGAGATGCTCAAGCTGGAAAGTCAGACAAAAGCACAAATCAGCACAAGTGGGGAGGTGCTGCAGTGAGAGCAGGGCTGTTATTCCCCAGGGGCTCCTTACATCTCTCCCCTGCAATGTGTAACAGGAACGGAGAGATGGCTCCCTGCACATACCAGGCCTCTCAAATTCACTGCTAAAGCAGCTGCATTTCTTTCTGGGCTCCACGTTTCAGGTGGTACATTAAAAAACTGCAGACAGAAGTTGCCTTCCAGAGCAAGAATTAAGATCTCTTTATCAGTACATAAATAGACAGACATCCGCGGGTGAGGGCTTCTTCCCAGGGAACAGCCTAAAGAGACCCTGCGCTCACTGCTGTGTAGTGTAGATGTGCTTCAGCAAACACCAGCATCTTTCTGCTCTGGTAATGCATTTGTCCAGGGAAGTCACTGGAGAGAGTTAGCTGAGGGTCAGGCAGTGCACACTGCGGAGGGAAGGTCTTTTGGTGACAAAGCACCAACCACCATGTCCCTCAGCTCTAGGGGATGTCCCTTGTGCTTCCACAGCTCCCCTTCTTGCCTGTCTCTTCTTCTAGGGGAGCTGATGAGCTCCCCACCCTGCAGCGTTTGCCTTTGCAGCAGTCAGTCTGTCTGTCTGTCTGTGCAGACAACGGGGCTCGTCTTCCTCCCATTCTAGTTTTACACCTAGAGATCTAGTTTTACTCTCTCTCGTGTATTTCTGCAACACCCCCCGTTCTCCCCTCCCCTCCACCTCCTCCTCTTCTGTCCACCCTCCAGCACGTGAGTACACCACCGGCTGGGACACATCCACTGACTCACAAACCCTGCAGCGTTCAACAGGAAGAACGGAGTAACTGGCATGACCGGACCATTTTGCCTGTCTGGTATCTCCCGGCCCATCTTCCCTTTGTGTTTATCAGGCGTCTAAAATAAGTCATGTTAATATGTCTCTTCCTCCCAGGAGTGTTGGGAGGATTAATTAGCTAATGTTTCTACAGTGCTTTGAAGATAAGTGCCAAGTGGGATGATGATAGGAGTAGAAATGGATTCTCTCATCTCGCCTCCTTCCTTTTTTTCACGTGGGCTAATGCGAAGAGCCGATGTGCTCTTCCTTCACTAGGTCACCTGGTGGGGATAGCGTTACCTCTCATTGCAAAGCAGGGTGAGGAGGTAGTCCATGAGCAGAAATCACTAATGGGGAGTAAATGAAACCGTAGAGAGAAGGTGGCCGGCAGAAGAGAGCAAGCAGGGTTCAGCCTCAGTGGGGTCTGGGCACGCAGCTGCACGCCATAGCCTGGAGGTTGCCACAGTTCACTGGGTCTGAACTGTGCCCGGTATCTCCCTGGCTTGGGTGGGAATGGGGATTGCAGCACTGACCCCTGGTACAGAGCCCTGATGCAGCAAATTTGCTACCAACCAGCTCTGTGGAGACATCCACCCTCAGGATACAGGTGAACCCTCCGCACATGACTCAGGCCAGAAGAGCAGTTGACATTTCTCAGGCAAAACCACACTTTCTTATGGAAAACTGGGAACGATTGTCTCATGGAAGGAAGGAGATTTCCTTGTGTGGAGCAGTAGCGCAGGAAAGTGGTTCACCCACAGGACATATTTTCTTCTTTATTCCAAACAATGCAAAAGGGAAACAAACTCCATTTGTTTCACCCAATTTCTTTCAGTCATCGGTGCCAAATGCCCCCAAAGCAGCCAGCTTCAGGGAATGTCACAGCGGCTATCCCTGTTCCGGAGCAACACAAGGGAAACTGAGGCAAAGCTTCCCTGCCTGAGCAGGGAATGATACTTCAGGCTATAGAATTCCCACCAGCTGTGCCCTGGCCCCAGCTCTGTCTTGTTGTACATCAATAGCAGATGAGCTCTGCCTTTGTCTGGGCTGGGGAATACATGTTGGAACTAGTGATGTTAATTAAGCAGTAACTAGACTGATGGAGATTTATTTCCAGGCTGCCTGCTAGAAACGGGTTATACACATCTGGGAAATGGGAAATTGATCTTCTGCTCATTTCCTGTCTTCTCCAAACGACTGTTCATTACAGTGGTGGAAGCTATGGGGTGGGCTCTTCCACACAGCACTCCCTGGGGCTGCCCACACAGGCAGGAAGCATCTCTTCAGCCTGTCTCTGGAGCCTGGTTGCCATCTCTCTCCATCCCACATCCTGATCCAGGAGCTGGCACTGGACAGAGTTCAAAAGACCTTCCCTATCCTGTGCCTCAGTTTCCCTGGAGTGATGGTGATGGTTTGATTGAGAGTGGTGGGTTTTACACTTCACAGGGTTCATGCTTTTGCTGCAGAAGAGGCCAGCTGCCCTCACTCCAGAACCAGTGGCTCCAGTTGGTACAGGCTGCTCTGGTTTTCCACACCTGAGCTATACAAACTACTCCTTGACATGTTTTCCTCCATCTGGCTTTGCACAGTCTTACTTTCTATCCCTGCATTACACAGCAGGCTGGAGCATGGAGCCACTGCACTCATGGGGCCTGCTTGCCTGCAAGGAGCTACCTGGGCTCCGCTGGGCTGTGAGTCCCTGCGCCCCACACCGCTCCCTGGTTCCAAGAAGACAGATGATGCCAGAGGGGTCCAGGCTTGGGGAGAAGCAGCAGCTGCTTGGAAAAGCTCCGAAGGGCTTTACAGCCCGTGTGGCTTAAGCACTGGGGCTACAGGCTCCATCTGCTCCCTGTCTTGGCCAGCAGCAGCGGGGAGCCCTGCATGGGAAGGGGGAAGAACAAGCAGCGCTTCCCTTTCAGGTGCTTTTAACCCTTGAGTTCCAGGCGCCCTGCAAACAAAGCCCTCAGCCCACACGCAATCCCCTACTTAGTGCCCAAAACCAGCACAGCAGTTGCCCATTATGCCTTTATAAGCTGCTTTCTTTAAGATGACTGTTCCTGCAAGAAAGGGAGGGGGAGGCATGATTAATTTTCATTAGCCTTGTAAATAATAAGCTTGTTTCCGTTAGTCTTGCCCTGTAATTAGGGCTCTGGTTCCAGGGCCCTGCAGAAGGAAGCTGAGATTTGCTGGTGACTCACGGGAAGCTGGGCCAGCCTGGCCATCCCACCCTGGCCCAGGGAAAGGAAAGTGACTGGGGGCCCTTGGG
>NW_009940902.1:4285-6048 GCF_000696875.1 Nestor notabilis | reverse complement strand
GAAAGAGAGCAAGGGCAGTGGTCCTCCAAGGGGAGAGGGAAAATCCCACCGAAGGAAGTGTAGGCTGAGGTCTGCACATCTTCATTATTGAAATGAAAATGAAAGCAAAACTTCTGGTTTGGGGCTGGCAGCAGCTGCGCCAGTAGCTGGATGTTGAATATGGATGTAGGCTGATCTCAGGATTTCAATGACATGGAGATGAGGTAGGGAAGGAGCACCTGGATATTTGCATTGAATCTGGGGCTGAACGACCTGCAGCCACCAACGCCACAGTCCAAAGCACCGTGGAAATACCTGCTCTTGAAGCATGGAGTGAACAAGCCTCCGCAGCTGAGGACCTCACACAATGGTGATGTGTGATCTTTTGGGCAGTTTTGTGGTTGGGGTTCTCAAAACCTCAGTTGAACAAGAGGGGAATTTTTGGAGCCTCCATGTCTATTTTGGTCCCTGCTAAGCAAAAACATTTCTGCTTTGAATCTGAAAAAGCTGCTTTGAAATAAAGAGAGAACAATATTTTATAAGAGAAAGATTGAACAGTTGAAAAAACCTCAAACCAACCCAAAAAGGTGTTTTATTATACACCTCTCAGAAATGGTCACGCTGATCCCAAAACACTTGTGCCAATTCCTTGGGAAAACCAAACAAAAGCTTAGTTGCAGGAAAGCCTGAAAGAAGCAATCCTTCCCTGAGTTTAGCCCGAAAGTGAAGAATTCCTGGGTATGCTGGTGTCTGGGAGCTGTGACCTTCCCTTCCCAAAGCTCCTGTGGACCAGGAGGCAGTCAGCAGGGAAAGGACCTGTCCCTCACACTCCTCCAGAGGCTGTATCAGAGGTAGACCTTGAACCCAGCTTAGCTGTGCCCAGGCCATGAAGAAAGACCAGGGCTGGAGCCTCAGTCGTGTGCAGCCCATGGCATGTAGGTGTGCATGGAGAAGTGCCTGGTTGTGCCACATTACACCCCCTGTGCAGGGTCATGGAGGAGCCGGGGGAAGCAGTCTTAGACAGAGCAGATTTCTCTCCCTCTGGCTGTTGCCTTGTCCCTGGAATAAAGAGGGACTTCATGGGGCTGAGATCTGGGAAACAGAGAGCATGGAACGGCTGCTTTGGTTACTCTTCTCCCTTACACAAGGACAAAGAATCACATAAAGCGATCCAGGTGGAAACCTTTATCCACAAAAATTCACCTGTGGAACTCACTGATAAGAGATACCAGAAGCACAAAGCTGAGGAAGTTTCAAAAGAGGAGAAAAAAAGGCTGAAAGAGATGTGGATGAGAACATCTCTGCCTAAAGGAGGGGAGAGCCAGTCTGTAGGACCTTTGGAAAACAATGTCCAGGATACCACCAGCATGGGGCACCTCCAGCAGTGCCTCCATCCCAACAGCATGCATATAATCCCTCCTTGGGCTTGTGAGGTTCTCCATTCCCTCTGCATGCTGCTCAGAGCAGTGTGAAAGTCATGCTATCCAGCTCAGGCAGCCTGGGAGGTGAAATGCAAAGCCAGGCAGGAGCCATTGATGAAGGGCACACCTTCTCCAATTCCAGTGTGCAAGATGATGCACAGGTTCAGCAAGGCAACAGCCAGTTGTGGCTAAACACTACCGGGGCCTGGAAAATAGTCCTCCTGGGCTTGGGTGACCACCTACTTTACAGTCACCCAAAAGTCTGAGAGCAGCAAGTGGCTTCTTTGCTGGGTATGGGCCAGGGACAAGTAGGACCTATGCCATGCTCTGCACAGGAGCCCAGTCCTACAGCCTCCATAGGAG
>NW_009940902.1:1924-4254 GCF_000696875.1 Nestor notabilis | reverse complement strand
GATCTAAGACACAGCCCCTTCTGGGAACACTGTTTTCCCAGCCCAGCAGATGCAACAAACATCCTTCTTGAAAGAGCTGTTTGCTAAGGAAAAACCAATTGGCACACTAATTAGAAGTGACTGATTAAAGGACTAAAGGGGAATTACTCATCTTGTTAAAGGCAGGCACCTGCAGAGCTCTTCTTGCCATCAGAGCGACAGCATCCTCCGTACCACAGAAAGGACACTGCTGCTCAGCAGTGCAGGCGTGTGAAGCAGCCCTGATCAGTGTAGCACAACCTCTCATCCATCACTAACCCACAGCCACCAGCCTGGCACATCCCAAGGAGCTGCAGCACATTGATCCACCACAGGCAGTGAGGCCTGTTCTCTTCTAGCACCAGCATGGTCTGCTCTTACTTGGGTTTGCCACAGATGGCTTCTCCATGTGCTTCATCTTTCCCATCCCTTGCAAAGACACAGCCAGTGGCCACATCAGGCAGGAAGCACGGAGCAGGGACCTGCCCTAGGAAGGTCCAAGTGTTTCTGCCTCAGTGGCACCCAGTTAGGCGATGCAGGTTATCCCACATGTCAAGCCAGAAGCTTTGACAGAGCACTCAATAGCACAGTGGGCTGCCAGAGCCGGTGAAGGCACAAGGCTAAGGGCTTCTCAGTGGGAACTACACAAGCACGAGGCTTCCTGGCAGGAGTGGGTGTGTGGCAGACCTGCTTTAGAGAACTTTTGCAGAGATTTTGAGTGGATCAGGTCGTGTCCAGCCCCAGAGAGATGCTGCTCTTCATCTCTTGCTAGTGGTGTCAAAGAGGGAGAGCAAGGAGCAGTTGCATGGACAGATTGGTCAGGTCTTCTCTGCCACGTGAGAGTAGACCTTCCTCCCATGGGGCTCCATGGTCAGGACACAAGCACTTTGCAACGGGAATCCAAGAACAGGCTCCTCAGTATTCCCTAGGTGAAGAAAGCGGCGAGAACAGACATTGCAGAGCTGCAGGCTGGGAACAGGCTGGGCAGTAGAGGAGGTGGCTCCAAGCAGCTCCTCTGGCCTTCTCTTTCTCTGCAGCCACGTTTCAGCACGCAGCTCCCAGCGCAAGTGTCTCCAGTTAAGTTCCTCATAACAAGGCAACCTCTTTTCCATACATGTCACAAAGATGCTTTGTTGGGCTCACCAGGATGAGCCGGTGGGTTGTAGAAGTCCCCATATATTCTCCTCTTCTATTTTCTCTGCCAGGACACAGGTCTGTAAGCTTTACAGGTGATATGACTCAAAAGCTGACCTTGGGGGCCATGACATTCAATGTCCCTCTTTGCGCCCTCGTTCCTCCCTCAAGGTGTTGATTTTAACATTTGCTGATTTTAACACTCCAATTATGCAACATTCCTCGCCAGATTTTGGGAGCACAACTAGGTCGAATTCATGTCCATATGTGAGCAGAGTGCATTATCCAGGCTCCCTGGCATCAGTGCAAAGGCAATTAAAGCATTTCTTGTCTTCAAGTCCCTTGCTGTCTGGACCAGTTTTATTCTCAACATCGTGGTGTCATGCTAATGAAGGCTCCTCAGTCCCTTCTACTTGCCCTTCTCCTTTGTTTCATATCCTACTGGGTCTGTCCCATACCCTCCTTACTCCTCATGCCCTCAGAGGAAGGTGTCCCATCATGAACAGCATCTCACGGGCTGCTGCACCCCATGCTGCCAGCCGGGCACTGCCACAGGAGCCACATTCTCCCCATCAGAGCCTCACCGCCAGCCTCTGCATGCCCAGGAGCCTCTGAGGTCCGTCATTAGTGTGGATTAGTGAATCCCTCCTCAGCAGTCACAGGCTCATGCACACCAGTGTATCTGGGTCCTGGAGAGGAAATGTGCCACCCTACTGTTTCCTCAGTAAGAACATTCCTCTTCTCTGCTGGGTGTCACTGTGGGCATGGTTATGTGACTGTATGGACCAGAGCAGCCCAGTTCTGCTCCATCCAGCTCCATCCCCCGTCCCACCACTGGGAACCTCAGAGCTGTTGTCAGGTCCTTACTATGTCTCTGAGGTTCCTTTTGACTGACAATGATGTGGGTTTGGGATCAGGCTTTTACACCCTGCGGTCACTATGGGTGGATCTTTCACCTCATCCTCTTGCTTAAATCACAAATCATAGGCAAGACTAATGTGCATTGTCTTTGTGTCCAGGGTACCTTCCTGTTGGGAGGGCAGGAAGGGGAACAGCACAATGCAATGTGCTGTAGCCTTGTTTCCCTCCTCCCATGACCCAAATAGAACTCTTCTGCTGACAAGTCATCTGCACGGGGACCTTCACAGTGTACCAGTGTTCCTCTGCCAGTTCCTCTC
>NW_009940902.1:0-1893 GCF_000696875.1 Nestor notabilis | reverse complement strand
TCACAGGTCAGCAGGACTTTGCCACTCTTCCCACCTTTGCTTGGTCGTTTCCTCGAGTGCTTTCACACACATTTTTCCATTCAAGCCTCCTTCAGAAGAATCATGGTACTGGCTACAAATCACTTACTAACAGCCACATCTCATCTGCGCTCTCCACAGCACCTCTTTTGTCTTTCTTGAATGTGAGGCAGTGATAACTCTCGAATCAGAGTCTCCCCAAGCATCCTTCATGCAAATCTCATTCTTTCTGGGAGACCCACATGACCTACATGTATTTGTTTTATCCAGAGAAATGGTCGTGAGATTAGAGGTACAAGAACACACATATATTTATTTTCTTCACTTCTGTCGCAGGATTTGCACAGAAGGATGCTATGGCCTATTTCATAAAGGAAAGCAGGTCAGAAGTTTGTAATGACTATACCTGAACTTCGAGTCTGTAAATCGAAGTATTAGAAGGAACTCAAGTTGGGAGTGACAGCAGGAGGAGGGGAACATTGCATTCAACAGTGGTTGCCATCACTGGCAGCCTGCCTGTGCTCTTCACAGCATCCTGTGCCTTCATTGCCTCAGGGTCCCCAGCTTGGCCCCTGCTCCCCAGCACTCCCCTTGGTCTGCAATCCACTTGCCTGAGGTTACATCACCTCTCGTAGTGATGTGTGTCCTTCAGAGCATGTAGATGAGGCCCTCAGTGCCATGGGTTAGTGGTGGCCTTGGCAGTGCTGGGGAATGGTTGGACTCGATGAGCTTAAAGGTCTTTTCCGACCTGGTTGACTCCATGATTTTCTGTTGTCTTTGATCCCACCTGCTCCATGCAGAGCCGTGACGTAAGAAGGCTGCTCCTGAGAACGGGAGAAAGAGGGGGTGATGGAGGTGGATCACTGGGAGTTAGCTTAATGTCATTGTGCTGGTGGCACAATCGTTCATTTGCATTTCCTTGGGGCATTGATGCTGATATTAATTAAAGGTAATTATAGCACAGCTTTCTCAGTGCAAGAGTAGCATGCAAAGACGAGAGCAGTATTACAGGCAAAAATATTCCTTCCTCTCCAGCCTCAGTGGCATATTCTGTTTAGAGAAACCTGCTGGGTGAATGGAGGCCTGGAGCCCAGGCACTGCTCCTCCCATCCACCAGAGTGCCAAGGGGTACCAGGATCAGCACCATTCCTAGAGGATCTCAGGAATAAACTGAGAGGGGTGGTGACAGACACAGACATGGTGGGTGATGGTACCACTGAACAGGTACTTCCAGCACAAGTAGCTACTGGGAGTGATACAGAATGCTGGGCACTAGTGGTGGATACTTGGGCACCCAGGAGGGATGCTGACAGCACTGATAACGGATGCTCATGACTTTCATGGTGGACATTAGTGGCTCTAATGCATAGTGTTACCCTTCACAGCAATACCAGTGGCATGAGAGCAGAAGAGCAATGGCTTTGCTGCTGGCAGATGGATGCTGATGCTATAGGTGGCTGTAGGTACCACTAGCCATGGATACTGGCCATGATAATGGCTACTGCAGGCTCTACAATGTCTGGATTACTGGTTTAAACATCACTCAAGTAACTAGTAGCTGGAGTTCACTTTTCAGGTGGAGAGAGCTGTGAAAAGGTTGGGTGGTATCAATGCAGTTACCACTGCATGGCCCTCTGCAGCACACAGACTCATCATACCCTGTCTTACCACATTTCTAAGCAAGGGATGTGTCATTCCCATCCCTTGCTTCTCAGCAGCGAGAAGCTGAGCTCCCCAGATTGTCCCAGCATCGTGCCTGCCTCTTCTCAATGCAGAATAGCAAACACGCCTACCATGGGAATTAATTGATGTAAACCTCAAATAATATTTAATCTCACTGATTGTAATAATAATATAAATAAATAATAATAGAAT
>NW_009940901.1:0-73846 GCF_000696875.1 Nestor notabilis | reverse complement strand
AGGAGAATCTGCTCCAAGATTTTGCCAGGCCAGAAGTGAGCCTGACTGGTCTGTAGTTCCCTGGGTCTTCCACCTTCCCCTTCTTGACAGTGGGGGTTATATTACCTTTCTTCCAGTCATATGGAACTTCACTTGACTGCCATGGTTTTCCAAATATGATGGACAGTGGCTTAGCAAGTCATTGAACGTATATAGCTGAAACCATGTATCCTGGAAGGCTGCCTGGCTTTCAAGGGATTACAGGAAGAAACAGATTGAAAGTATTTATTTTGATTGCTAGCTCTGACAAGATACTGAGGTCTCTTCTGACCTCAACCATTCTGTGATCTCTGGACTCCTGTTAAATGCTGTGAAATGTTTCCTGCTCTTGTAGAGTTTTCTTAGTATCTTATGAATTCTTAGTTTATTCCATAAAGGTCATGGCTGTGTGTGATGGGTATTTAATATGGCTCAGCAGTGTCTGCAATTGCTCTGAATATTCATTTTTTGTTCCCTGTGTTGGGGTGCACATTGAGTTAGCTGTAATAGTAAATATTAAGATTCATGCACAAAATACTGTCCTTAACTTTTGTAAAACTTGCTAACTCTGCAACAAGTATTCTGAGTCAATTCTACTGGTTTATTGCAGGAGAGTATAGTAGAAATTCTAACGTCTGAGAGGCTGAGACAGAAGAAGGGAAAGGTGTATTTAGGTTGATAGCCTCCTGTTAACTAGGTGAATTACCTAGGTAAATTGATAAAAATGAAACAAGCTAAAGTATTTTGAATGATTTACATACAGAATACTTAATAATGAATCAACTTGAATATACCTTCCTTTCTCTTCTCAGCCGCTCAGTAGAAGATTTAGAAGTTCTTTTGTGCTCTCCTGCAGTAAGAAGATGAGTAGGGAGACATAGATAGCCGAAGACACTTAAGTATTGATTAATAACATTCAATCTTTCAGGATAAAATTAATCAAGATATGTTCTGTATTAGTACATTGTAGACCATACTGAAGTTTCACTGTAGATATTTGTGCTGTGTGGTTCTACCAGATGGTAGTTTTGCTAATTTCTTTTTTTAATTATTTTTTCCCCCTGCCCTCAAAGATTGAGGCTAGAGAATTTTCTTCCCCAGAGATCAAAAGCAGTCACCTCATTTTCAGTTTCCATTCAGCTGTCCTCTTCCGCTACACGTGTGAAACCACATAGATCAGTAGACTTACTTGACCCTGATTTAGCTGATAAGAACAAAGGATTAAATTTAAGAAAACTAGTGTACAGTGAAGTTATGTGTTATATTTCTTTCTTCCATTCTTAGTATACCTGTCAGAATCCTGAGTCTGAATTGGAGGATTCTGGATTCGGTTACAGTTTCCCTTTTTGTCAGAGTACAGTACTCTGACCAGGTTCTTTTAGATATACAGGAGAAGGTGTTAATGTTTAGTATTAAGTGACTTATTTGAAGATATTTTTTGAAGCATTAGGGACATAAAATTGACTGGTTAGCTACTTTACTGTAATACCAGTTTTATGTATGCTGCTTAATAAGATGAGTATAACTTAAAGCATAGATTTATAACAAAAAAATGGCCTGAAGTTGATTGTGGAAAGCTGATTACTTGAAATTCTAAACAAAACTTTCTGGTTATTATGGATATAATCTGAGACTATTTTCATGATCATAATCTTTTGTCACTGAAATGGAGCATTCTTGCTCCATCTTCTTCCTCCCATCCTTTGTGTTAGAGGTAGTGTTTTAAGGCAATCTGGATAAAGGAATTGAATCAGCAGAAGATAACTGAAAGGACAGGGAGGGTTAAATTTCCGCCTGATTGAATTTCCTGATTTGGTTTGCTTTGTGTCTGCCAAACACTTACTACTGACAAAAGAGAAGTACAGTCTCTAGATAAAAATGCCGTTTATCTTTGCAGCAGAGTGCATTGCTGTGGTTTTCTTTAGTCCCGTGATAGAATTCCAGTAGAATAGCAGCAGTGGATACAATCTGTGTAGGCAAGTTCTCTAGGACATCTGTATTAACTCAAAGTAAGAAAGCAAGCCCTACTTTTCCCACAAATTTCACTGGCAAAGTTTCTATGGACTGCAAACTGATGCTGTAGTCTCACCTTCTTGACTTTGGATGAGGGGTTTTTATTATTTATGTAGAGAATAAGAGGCATTCTAGCCATCTGTTTCAAATAAGCTGATAAAATTGTTTTTATCTTGGTCTAGATCATTGACTTAGAGATGAAAATTAACTTGAGGGAAACATTGAAATATTCTCATGGAAACCTAAGTATCAACTGTATAATGCTCATAATCTTGCATTTAAATGTCAGATGTACCAGACTCCCATCAGCCCATGAGATACCAAAGTTTCTAGCTTTAATTTTTGCTATTTCGATGATTTTTAATCATAGAAAATTATGCGAGCAATATGAAATGAATGCTGTCTTAAAATACTTTGTGTCCTTCCTGGATGCCAAAATATTCATAAATTCTATTCTGGGCATCTATCTGTGGTGTATTATTCTCTGTCTAGTAACTTACGTAGCTTTTTCACTGTTACACTAGGTTTTTCTGTGGATAACTGAGGGCTGCAAAATAAGCTTCCCTTAGCTCCCTCTTTGCAAAAGTAAACCTTTGCTTAATTCCTCTATTTGAGAAAGACCTATGTGAGGTCAGACTCAGCTTTAGAATCCTGAGCCTCAGGCTGTACACTTCTGTTCGTAATATCAGGTAGTAGTCTTCATTGGCTATGGCATATCTGTAAAGGACCATGGGAAGGAGTAAATATAAAGAACTGCAAATTATCTTGGATTATCCATCTCTTTGACAGTCTATCCACAAGTTTGTCCCGGTTTATGGCTGGAAAAATGCCAGACAAGAAGACTGGGGGTAACTTAGACTTGGATGGTAGCAACACGAGCTTTTCCATCATGGCTTTTACCAGCAGAATAAATGTATCAGAAGTTGTTGGTGTGAGAATATCACTGAAGCAAATCAGCAGATTTTTAAGGTGCTTTCAGCTCCTTTGCCTACTTATGCTTTAGGATGAAGAAAAAAAATCTTAGTGGGGCAGACTGTCTGCTGAGTATAGCAGATTTTGATCTTATGGACTGACAATGTAAGCGCAGGTACAGTTGTCATTCTTCTGAGATTTCAGGTCATTTTGTGTCTTGAAAACCTGAGGCTCCTGACTGACACGTAGAGATAGGGCTCTATGTGTGGTTTAAATGTTGGATTGTACATTCAGTGTAGCTAGAGGGTATATTAGGAACATTAGAAAAACAATATGAACCATTACAGTGCTGTATAGGCTGAGATCCTTCTTCCTCCATACTTTCTTTATAACAACATGACAAGTGCTACTATTTCTAGAGCATATAGTGACAGACCCGAAGTAACTATCATACCTGATTTTCTTCATTGTTCACTCTACTGTGCAACGCTGTGGAAGAATTCTGATTGGCAGTTGGTTCATAAGTGCTTGCTATCTTGATGGGGTGGATTATACTGCCTTCAGGTACTTAAACTGAGATTAAACTTCAACCATCATAAAGAGCCTAAAAACTCCTCAAGCATTCAATTTAACTTCTGAATACAAGTTCCAAATTCCACTTTAATTTTGGACTTGAGGGAAATAAGATGGGGAACTTTTAGTCAGAAGCAGATGTTTTCTTTTCCCTTCAATTTATCCCTTCACCTTTGTTCCTTCTCAATTTTATTTTTGCAATATTTATTTTATCCTTTCTTGGTTTTCCTTGTATTTTCTGTTCTTCTGCTCTTCTTACACTCTAAACATTTTTCTGTTCTTTGCTTTGTAAATCTCTTGTCTTTGCACTCTCATTATTGTACCTTTTCCACACGCTATTGAAATGAGTGCTTTTGTGGTAAGAGAAAGCTATTTTATGCCTCACTTCCATTTTGAGGAGAATTTAACTGCTTTGAATAAATGAAAGTGATCTAAAAATCATAATTGATTGTTTTAATTCCAGCTGCAAATATCATGAGACTTTGTTACAACAATAATAGGGAATTGGGGTGTTGCAGAAGGATGTTAATTACTGCAGCATATTTAAGTCTTAGCCCCTATTTTTAGACAGCAGTCTTAGACTTAGTTGCTGCTGCTTACAGCAATGAGAATGAGCTTTTGAACACTTTCTGAGTTTTCACATTAGTTTGGTATGAAGTTACTTAGCACAGATGTTCCTGTAATTGTGATGTATTGGAAAATATTTAATGTTCAGTGGTCCTCAAACCCATACGTCCACCTGTGCAATACTGTTGTCTCAGAGCTGTAGTGTAAAACTGTTAGGAGCTCAGGCTTAGAATATTGGGGATTTTTTTTCTTTTTTTTTTTTAATAGTTTGTTGGTTTGGGGGTTTTTTGGGTGGGTTTTTTTTTTCTTTTTTGGTTTCATGTTTTTTTTGTTTTGGGGGGTTTGTGTCTGGTCCCTGGTGAAGTAATAGAATGCAGTGTTTGTTAGTGGATAATTTTGTATAAATACTTTAGCTCTATGTTATTATTTATATATCACCTACCTAATCATTGCATTTTTTCAGCATTTTTGCTGACTTTTGGACTGAAGATGTTCAGTCTATTTTGATGTAATTTAGAAGGAAGTAGTGGGCTTATGCCTTCTGGTCCTATGACTGCATATTTCTTCAGGAAACCACTTTACAAATTCTTTCCTGGTAGAATACAGGTCATATCCTAGACCACTTCTTCATTTCCAGAATCTTTTTATATTCTATATATGGTAGAATGGAGAAATTAAGTTTCTAAAATTCTCATTCATTTTTGGGTATCTTTGTTCCTGAAAGGTGTGAGTGCAACATGTCTGATACCACACAGAACATGCTGTTCTGGCTTGGTGACAACAAAGTGAACTCCTGATTTCTGTCCATTCAAGAGTAGCTACAGTTTGTAACTGTTACTGTAACATGCATCCTGGTACTGCCTTCTGGTTGTTTCTCACCTGTTCTGTAATCCCTAGCCCATTCCGTTCCAATGACTCAGCAAACAAGAGTATCAGCAGGAGTTTGAAAAGTGCTGGAAACTTGTTTTTTCTCTGTGTAACATTAAAAGATTTCAGTAACTGTCTTTTAAAAAGGAGAAGAGTTTAATGATTTCCTTTATTAATTTTGTGCTACAGAAGGGGAAGTATCTGAAGCTTTTAACCTTTAGAGAAACTGGGATACAGTTCATGTATCTGAGGGTCTAGTGTTGTTCTAAATGCCACAAGGTACCACCCTGCCTAGTCTTCATTTGTTACAGATCTCCTGTAGGCTCCATTCATCAGGATCTGCCAGACCCAGGCAGGTATTTCTTATACTTGAGAGAGTATAAAATGGCACTACCTACTTATACTTAGGTACTTGAAATAATCCCATAATAATTCCCATGGCCATCAGAGCATCTCATCAGATTATTACTAGGTCCCATTAGTCCATTCACAGTAGCACAAGTCTGTATCACACAGGTGGTTATAATGGCAGCCTGCCTAAGAGAGAGTTGAGTATACTTCGAAGCCATTAGTTACGGAGTGGATGATCTGGTCTTTTTATTCTTTGATTCTTCAACTCCTTTTCGCTTAATAAGGCAAGAGTTACAACTTACTGTCATTTGGTTTATACCTGAAGATCTTTGTGGCAAATTTGGTTTTGTGCTTTCTAAGGCCTTTCTTAAGTCAGGCTGCAGATTACATTGGTTACACTTGCATTCCTCAAATATTTTCACCATGTGCCTTATTTTTCTAGACCACTAGCAATTCTTCATGTCAAGTTTTACCAATACTAATGTACTTATCTTACTCAAAGACTTTCTATTGTGGAAAGGATGCATGCTTCTGTCAGCATGTGGTTATCAACAAATGTGATTGGTTGAGGTCTGCTTATCTGTCAGAAACTTGTCACAGCTAATCTCCTTGGCATTTTGAGCAGTCTTGAGGATGCTTGGTTTGCTCTGATAGACCAAAGATACATCTGTTCTAGTGTTCTGAAACCCACCCATGAAGCACGTTGAGGGATTTAGGTATGCATCTTCACACACAACATGAAAATTTTAGACGTATCTTAGATGCATCATTAATCCTAGAAGCAGGAAAATGTTCTGTATATTTTCTGCCTTTTCGCTTTTCCAAGGATGATGTTCATGATGCAGCACGTGGACTGCTGATCTTGGTTGGCTAAGGTGGGTTTGGTATTGCAGTCAGATTCACTGACTAGTGACTAGTCCCAAAGCTCTTCTAACCTTCAAAACTTAACTTACCCAAAACTGTTTTGAGAACAGTTCTTAGAAATACGAAAGGGCTATGGGATAGCAAAATTCTTATCTGCCAAAGGTTCTGCCGCAGGACCCAAAAAAAAGCTGTTTTCTCTTACGAATCTGAGGAGCAAACTGAAGCCTATAGTGTTAAAATCACTTATACCTAACCTAGGAATACAAATACTTGAATCACTTTTGAATAGGTGATGGAGTTAAGGCTGGTGGAGTCAGCAAATAGTTATGTGTTCATACTTTGGATTTCAGTGAAATTTTACTTTAGTCTGAGTTTGTGGATGTGTGAAGCTCTGTTTGGAGGTAATTGTAGCATTCACATAATGTGCTTTACCCTAGATGGAAGGCATATTCTCAACTTTAATGCCATATTAAATGTAATTTCAAGCAAGATCTCAGTTAAATGTTAGCTCATATATGTAGTGACTTTAAAAACAGGCCAGTGGAACTTGTTACCCGGCAGTTTCTTCATTTAAGCTGTTAATACTTTATGAAGATGTCCCCTAAACTATGTATCTGGAATAACGTAAAAGGGAATTACATATGTTCTTTCACACTAAAATACTTAGTTCTCTACTGGATTGAATAAATTGCAGAAGGTCCATTTGCAATTCCTAGCCTGGAATGCTAGTGGTCTCAGTTTTTAATCACTTTGTTCTCCCAGGGTTCTGAACTTTTTAGTAATTTTGCAATTTAGGAAAGCTGTTAACTGCACAATTAAGTCACATGCTACTGCAGACTGTTAAATGTACTTAATGCAGTTTAGCTGAAGAATGCTATGGAAGGGGAGTACCTCTGTTCTGTTCTATTTGTACCACCTACTAGTTCTGAAAATTCAGCAGGCCTAGTTATCCTATGGCCACAAAGTGAGCCGCATCATTTTACTGATCCTAGTGGAAAATAAAACATGCTTTTAAAAAATCAAAACAAAATAAAAAACTTTTAATGTCATGATTCATCTTAAATCAACTGTGAAACTGCTTATAAAGTGATTGAAAGGACAAGAGAAAGCATGAAAACATTTGATTCTGCTCCCTGACCTCTCATGCTGTCTCTCACCTGTCAAAAAGGATTAGAGTACTGGGATTTTTTCTCACAGACCTCCTAATATGTACTAGTTATCATCAGTCTGCACTTTAATTAGAAATCTAGGAAAGTAAAATTTGAGTGCCGCCAGTATATGGCATTTCTTCAAGGACAAATGAAGAAGCATCTCCAGCAACTTAGTGTAGGTGCAATATAGATTCTGAGGACTGGAGAATAAGTGTGCAGGAATGATCTGTGGAAGCTTGCAGCTGTTGATTCAACATTAATAGTTAAAACAGGAATACTCTGATCTCCCAAAGACAAAGAGTCTTGTATTCAGTCCTGTGCTGGCAGTAAAAATATTAGAGTGTTAGCAGTGCTGTTTTCTCCATTATATCCCATTCACAGTCTTTTCTGGTTGGAGTTCAAGATGTAGACCTAGTATAAGGGCCATGCAGTTCAAGTTGTTATTCTTCCCCTCAACTAGCATTGTTGCTGAGCATGGAGGCTCTTGCTAAGATCTCTGCACAACACTTTCCCCCTTTGTTACAGTACCAAGAGGCTTCAGTGGTGCTTGCCACCTTGAAGGTGGCTCTGTGCCGCTTCAGAGGGCAGTTGGTAGCTGTCCCCAGTCTCTTCCTTTTGTACAAGCTTCAATCTTGCACTACAGAGTTTATCAGGGGACAGAGAAACAATTCAGCTAGGTTTCTAAGATGAGGTTTCTGCTGGTGATATATTGTGTGTCAGTTGGCTTGAATAGTTCCATTTTTTAGGTTTTCTACTCAGGCCTCAAACTACTTAACAGAATACTGATACTCTGTGCTATCAAGCAATAAGGCTTATCTGTGGTAGCAGAAGTTAACTAGTGGCCTAGTGGAAGGTGTCCCAGCCCATGGTGGGGGAGTTGGAACTAGGTGATCTTTAAGCTCCCTTCCAACCCAAACCATTCTATGGCTGTAAAAGTAACTTGGTGTGTGCCAAAACACACCTGGTTACTTGGGTAAATGCAGACTTATGAAGAAGTCTGAAGGGACGGATGAAATTTTGAAGAGCCAGGTGAAATACTCTATAAGCAGACAGCAGAAGCCTCTCAGTCGCTAGCCCTTCTTCTCATGGGGAACTTCAAATTACCAGATGTCTGCTGGACATACAGTACAGTGGAGAAGAAACAGTCCAGGAGGTTCCTGGAGTGTGTGGCAGATACCTTCCTGACACAGTTGGTGAGGGAGCCAAGTAGGGAAGGTGCCCTACTGGACATGTGATTGTTGGAGGCTGTTTTGGGCACAGTGGCATGAAATAACAGAGTTCTTGGAAAAGTCAGGATGGGGGTCAGAAAAACTGCTACCTTGGACTTCCATAAGGCAGACTTGGGCCTGTTTAGGGGCCTGCTTGACGAAGGGCTTGACTGCCTCTCTTGGGAGGCAGTCCTGAAGGGCAAAGGATGTGGAGCAAAACGTAGTGACAAAGAACGAGGAAAAGGCTGAGGTACTTAATGCCTTCTTTGCCTCAGTCTTTAATAGTAAGACCAGTTTTTTTTCCTGGGGTACCCAGGCCCCTGAGCTGGAAGACAGAGATGGGGAGCATAATGAAGCCCCCATAATCCAAGGGGAAATGTGTAGCAACCTCTTCCACCATTTAGAGACACACCAGATTGAATCCATCTAAGGGTACTAGGGGAGCTGGCAGAAGCGCTCATCAAGCCACTTCCCATAATTTATCAGCAGTCCTGGATAACAAGGGAGGTCCCAGTTAACTGGAGGTCGGCAAGTGTGACGCTCATCCAGGGAGGGCCAGAAGGAGGATCTGTGGAACTACAGATCTGTCAGTCTGACCTCTGTGGCAGGGAACGTTATGGAGCAGATGATCTTGAGTACCATTATGTGGCATGTACAGGACTGCTTGGCTAACCTGATCTCCTTCTATGAGAAAATGACCTATTCAATGGATAAGAGATGGGCTGTTGATGTTGTTTACCTGGACTTTAGTAAAACCTTTGACAGTGTTGCCCACAGCATTATCCTAGAGAAATTTGCTGCTCATGGCTTAGACAGGCATACTGTTCGCTGGGTAATAAACTGGCTGCATTGCCAATGGTGGTGAATGGAGTTAAATCCAGTTAGCAGCTGGTTGCAAGTGGTGTTCCCCAGGGCTCAGTACTGCAGACAGTTCTGTTTAATGTCTTTATCAATGGTCTGGATGAGCGGATCGAGTGTACCCTCAAGTAAGTTTACAAGAAACCACCAAGTTGGGCAGGAGTGTTGATCTGCTTGAGGATAGGAAGGCTTTGCAGAGGGATCTGGACAGGCTGGATCCATGGGCTGTGGCCAATGATATGAGATTCACAACAAGGCAAAGTGCCGAGTTGTGCACTTCAGCCACAACAACCCCATGCAATGCTCCAGGCTTGGGGAAGAGTGGCTGGAAAGCTGCGCATGGAAAAGGACCTGGGGGAGCTGATTGGTGGAGCTGAACATGAGACAGCTTGTGCCCAGGCAGCCAAGAAGGCCAATGGCACCCTGGCCTGTATCAGCAATAGTGCGGCAGCAGGACCAGGGCAGTGATCATCCTCCTGCACTGGGCACTGGTGAGGCTGCACCTTGAATCCTGTGTTCAGTTCTGGGCCCCTCACTATGAGACAGACATTAAAGTGCTGGAATATATCTAAAGAAGAACAATGAAGCTGGTGAAAGGTCTGGAGCACAAGTCTTACGACAAGTGGCTGAGGGAACTGCAGTGGTTTAACCTGGAGAAAAGGAGGCTTAGGGGAGACTGTATTGCTTTCTGCAGCTACCTGAAAGGAAGTTCTAATGAGGTGAGTAATAAGTGGTAGGACGAGGAAATGGCCTCAAGTTACGCCAGGAGAGATTTCAATTGTGTATTAGGAAAAATTTCTTCACTAAAAGGGTTGTCAAGCACTGGAACAGGCTGCCCAGGGAAGTGGTTGAGTCACCACCCTTAGAGATATTTAAAAGATGTGTAGATGTGGCACTTATGGACATGGTTTACTGGTGGACGTGGCAGTGTTAGGTTAACAGACTTGATGATTTTCCAACTTAAATGATTTTATGATCTAAACATACAGTTGTCTCTCTTTGACAGTGAGTATTGTCAGCAGTTCAAGTTGAGGCTTAAGGGGTTGTGAATGATTGAATGTTTTCACAGTTTCTGGTAACTGCTTTCCATGCCTGGGATAATTAATAGAATTTGAAACAACAGTTCTTGCACAACAAAAAGGCTGCAGGTTTTTGTCTTTCGTTATCCTGGCTCTTTCACATAATACTTTGCTTTCCTTTCCATAGTAATGTGCAATTCTTGCAGTATTACATATACATATTCTGTTTGTCTTAGTAGGTCCTTGTGACTACAGATTCTGAGTGATTAAGGACTTCAAGTGATTTTAATGAATTTCAGTTCATTAAACTTATTTCCCTGTGTGTCATCATCATCCTTTGTCTGGAATGTAATTATTTCGTGCCAGATCTCAACAGATATGAGAAAAATAAATAAAATAAAATATATGATTATGAAAGAGAATAATAAATAAAAGAAATAAGATATATTTATATCATTGTAAATATTTATATATTTATTCATATCATAAATATATTATTATGAAAGAGAAAAGACCATACTAATACTTCTGCTTTGGGGATATGAAGAAAGTGAATTCAGTCTAAAGACTCTAATGGGATTTAAATGAAAAATATTTTCATAAGAGGCATAAGTTGCTTTATAATTATTTGGAAGTTTGCTCCAAATATGTTTCTAGCCATCAATTTTTTATTTTGTTTTTTAAGTCAGAAATTCTAGAGCTCAAGCTGTTTTTTTTACAACAGTGATTAATGAGTTAAATACAATCACCAACTCTGTTCCTGTTGAGTTCAATAGTACTGATGTGCGTGCCTGTTAGCAGTCAAGACAGGGATACTGTAGACTGAATCAATGAAGATTGAATTCTCCACCTCCTGTTAGAGGAAGCTTTTCAAGTGCAGGGTTGAATTGCACTGGGATCAGGAATTTTGCTTTCATGTAGCCTGACCTGTAGACAAGGAAGGGAATTTGGTTACCAGTACTCCTGATTTAGCATCCTGAGTTTTTAGTTTAGGAGGATTACTGTCACAAAGATGTATAAACAAAGTCATAAATTAAATCGCTTTGGTTGCTGTTGCATAAGAAATCTAAGAGCTTGGTAGGGATTCTGTAAAATACTGAGAGCACTGGTGGCATTGGGTAGTAAAAATCAGAAGAAACGTGAAGGGAATTTTTTATTTTCAGTGCCTGTTCAAATTGTAATAAAAAACAGAATAAAAAGACAGCTTTGATTTATTGTCAGTTCTTACTTCTCTCACCCTTCCTTGCTGCTACTGAAGACACTTTTGTGGGCTTTTCCTCTATACATGAGTTTTGACCAAGGCACGCAATAAAGGTTTGAGTTTACCCTTGACAAGTTTTCTAAAGACCTATTAAGTAAGTCTAGCTATTGTTCCATTCACCTTTGATTGTTTTGCTACTGCCAGCCAGAATTAAAAAGATACATTTGTTTCAAAAGTAATTGTCTTTTAAAAAATCAGCACTTGAGTATATGATTTAAATAATCCTCCTATAACCATCGTGTGGAGTTGGATATTCCTTAAAATAGTTGTACAGAGACTTGAGAGGCAGACAGGTATAGCTATTGGCACAGCTGGTATTCGGTACCAACTAGCCCATTCAAGTGGGAGTAATTCCAGCTAGCCACAGTAATGCTTTGTCTTAGCTGGTGACAAAGTGAGATGGAGGAACTTAGGAGAGCAAGGCCATACACTTGGATATGACAAGTTGCAGAAGTCAGTAGCTTATTTTTTAAAAAAAGTTGTGCAATGTTGACTACTGTTGTTATTGATAATCCAGAACAGAGCTGCTGGGATTTGACATTTGGTTTGATCTAATCCATATGATTTCCATCTTATTTAAGTTTATGGATTTTTAATGCTAATTATATATAAGCATAATGAAATGCTCTGGATCTATTATTTATCAATTTTTTTGATCCTTATCAGAAATCTTGAGATTGTTTTAATTCGTCATATTTACATAATCAGACATATTCCTTTATATTCTTTTATTTAGTCTTCTGGAGTAAAAGAAAGGCCTAATTTACTCATATGTCAAATTTTAATGAATCCTTTCAGTGTCTTGTGCTTGATTTATTAAGTGACGTTATGCTGGTAATTCATAACTGCATTTAAACAGCTTGAGGATTTGAACTTCATCAGGGAACACCATTCTCAGGATACGTAACCTTTTTCCCCGTATAATTTCTTAAGAAGAAAAACACTGTCCCTTCTTTTGAGATTTGATATTTCCACAGATAATCTGTATATTGCAAGAGAGGGAAGAATGCACATGGTTTGTAAGAAGTTTTCAAAAAAGAGAGAATTTTAAATAACTTTTCAGAAATGCCAATTTCAGATCATAGGCTTTATGTCTAAAAAAGATCAATATACATACTTAATCTAGTTTATAGAGTGTTAATGAAGGTATTCCATTTAGCAGTTCATCTTATTTTATGGAAATTTTCCATATATAGTTAAGCTGTTTTCTGTGTTGGTACATTTACTGCTTTGAGCAAACTGAGGTAGAAGAGGTGGTAGCTATTTTTAAAAACTAGTATAAATCTCGTATGAAATTGTGGTGGTGTGTGCTACTTCCTTAATAAATAAAACCAGTTGATTCAATATTCTGTGTATGTTTTTGTCATTTTGTCTTTTTTAGGTTGATAAGGTGGTAGAAGAATATAGTGAAAATAATTTCTATGAATCTGATGAAGAACAGAAAGAAAAGGATCAGAAAGTGAAAGACACCTATACTATGGACCCAGATCACAGGCTGCTGTTACAAAATACAAAACCCTTGCTTCAAAGCCGAAATGCTGCTGTATGACAAATTTGTTTTTGACTAAAATATTCAACTACTAAGTGTACTTTAGAAAATTTTAAAGGTTGAAAAGTAAAATCTACATCTCTTTAAAAATTGTGATAATACTCTTCAGTAATTTACAGAAGTACAGTGGTTCTTTCTTTTTTTGGAATTCACTTGGCTTCTTAATAAAACATCTGGACTGAATGTGTTACATGCTCCAAATATTAAGGACAAACAAAATATTAGAGAAAATATGATAACATTGAATCCAGCTTCTGTAGCGTGTAATGACTATACCATAGCTAGTTTTTAACCCTTAAGTTCTAAGCATCTAGGATGGCACAAACTGTCAGTTCTGGTGGTAGAGATGTACAAAGAAAGTCATAGTTGTTATTGATTCATTAAGTTACGCTTTTCTTTGAGTCTCACGTTTTAAAAGTAGACAATTATATGCCTGAATTCTTTGTCAGTCCAAGCCAGATTGTTAGTGTTGGTGTTTTGGCATGGTTCCAAGATGGATACGACATCAGGTGTAGCATATGTTGTGCAGTATTTCCATGATATTTTCAGAGGCAGGTAGATTTTTAAAACTGGTGAAAGCCATGTTGATGGTGAATCATTGTGACATTACTCAGATCAGAGAACTTCATTTCCAACCTCAGTTTGTCCTGTTAAACAAGAATAATTGTCTTCAGGAAAAGACTTCCGGTGATAATGAATATTCCTATCATTGCAAAAACAATTACAACATCATGATTAAGTTACCTTCAAGTCTGTTCTCGATAAGCTAAACAGACCAAGTTTTTATTTCTCCCCTGGAACATATTTCTGGATTCTGACTAATGTCTAACTCTTTTCAAAACCACTTATGATCTGCCAAGACTTTTAAAACAAACTGGATGTAGTTTTACAACAGTACTTCTGTTAAAGCACAGCCTTTGCTAAAATCACGGTTACAACATCTATACAGTATTTCCTCATCTCATGCAAAGAACAAGTATGTTAGGTATGTTTGCCATCACACTGCACTGAGAACAGGTTCAGTTAATTCCATAAATTATTTTCATTATATCTGTTAAATATAGTATTGATTCTCACATTTATGATCTTTAACTTTCTGATATTAAAGTTAACTGAGATGTTAAGCGTAGTTTGTCAAGTGAAATCATGCTGCTCTGAAGTGCTATTACAGCAATTTTTGTACCATTCACGGAATTTGCCAGCAATTAATTTAATACCTTTCTCTTCGATCTTAGATTTTTGTCAGTATTAAAAGATCCCTGTAGTATATTGCTAAAAATCTTCCAGTTGTCTCCTCTTTTCAGCTGTTTTTAATGACTTTTTATTGTTTAATAATAATTTTTGTTTCAGTGGTACTAAGAAAGTACCAAGATACCATGTCAAGTTTTGTAATCATAGCTTTACTTGGAGTCTCCTTTCAATGATTTGTTTTGTTTTGAACAAAAAGCTGACCATGCCAATATTGTAGAAAAGGTTGTGACATGGCTTATTAGCATAAAGCTCATAACTTGTCTTTTCCTTATGAGAAAACTTGAAGAGAAAAAAAATCAGTATGGTTTTTATGTTACTTACATCCCAGTCTTCTGCGTTTTTGCTAGCCAGGATGTTGGCATACAAACTTGTAGTTTTAACTTTCTGTTGGATTTGAGACTTTAGAAGTTGCCAGTTAAAGCAGCTGTTGCATTATAAATTGCATAATAGGATAAGAGAATGAAAGATTTGAAGTGGAAACTAAATAATGGGTAGTATTGTACCTCTTTTTAATAAAGATAAGAGGATTAAATTTGCAGAACTTTTAAACAGTATTTCCTAATTAATTTGTGCAGATGTTGTTAGCACTACTGACTTAGGAAGGATGATATCTGTATGTTTACAATTTGAATTACTTTTGTCTTTTTTCTTCTTCCTCTGTCTTTCTGTGTACAAATACTGGGAGGAATGAGAGGTACTTAATTAGCTTTGGTTTTAGGAGTAAAAGTATCTTTCCACTGATGTTTTTCTCCAAACTGCTTTGGTGGATTTCAAAGAATGTGGGTGTGCACTTTGCTTTCTGAAAAGTGGATTGGTAGCTCTGCAGGACTGAAGCAAATGTGATAGGTATGTGGAAGATTTGAAGATAACGTACTGTTCTAAATGTTCTTTTAGGTGGTAATGGCAGTTTCACAGCTGTACTGGCATTTGGCACCAAAATCAGAAGCTGGTATTGTTTCTAAGTCATTGGTGCGTTTACTTCGTAGTAATAGGTAGGTATGATCTGTGCTTTACACTGCCATGTCTACTTTTTGTGAGAGATTTTGTACATACTGTTTAGGTGTGGTTATAAGAATATAACTATTGCAGTATTAGCTTCATTTTAAAATTGTCCTGTAATATTAAATTTTACGTAACAAATGATCATTAATTCCATCGTTTTCTGTATCACATCCAGTGATCATTCAGTATCATGTTACTGATTGATCACTGATGTTAACTATTATTAATTAGGACTTTCATTCTGATAAGAATCCTGGCTGTCTAGTTAGCATACAAGTAGAGGCAGTACTAACTCATTTGCTTAGTTTCTTGATTTCTTTATTGTTGGAAGTTAGTAGAATTTTAATTGCATTGGAGTTCCTTACTGTGTTGCCAGGCACTGAAGAAGTCTTCAGGTATGTGTTGGTTTTTTTTCCTGCACTTTATATTGAAGACTTTTTGACAGAGAAACTAAGAAATGTGGTGGGTTTTTTTTTTAGAATGCTACTTGATGCTGCTGAATCCCTTGTGTTTCTTTAATCCTTGGACTGTTAAAGAACAAGTTTCTGTTACATTCAGGACATCTAATTTTGATTTTATCATCTTCAGTGTGAAATTGCTTACTTTCCTATGAAGGGTCTCACTGGCCATATGTTTCATAAGATTGATAATACTCTTTTTCTTTGTGTTTGATAGTTTTGGTGTATTACGCCAAAATTTGCTGCATAAAACTGGTGGGGTTTTTTTCCTCAGCTTTTATATTTTGAACTTCCATGTATCTGTTTGAAAAGCCTTGGAGCAGTAATAGGAAACACAATTTTAAGATGTTTTCAGAACAACTTTCTAACTAAGCATGGTATTTTTGTCTAGAACTTTGCTGCGAAAAGTATTTTTTAAAGTTAGCCACATCAAACAGACTAAAAACTTTTAAAAACCCAAAACAAAACAAACCCCCAAAACAAACCACATTTGTTGTGTCTGACAAGATTATTTATCTTAGCTGGACTTCAACTTTTGTAAGCCTGGTCACCATACAGCTCATCTTGCTCTGTAAAACTTCTGCAGAACCTCTGCAGAACCTTCTGCAGAACCTCTATAAACTTATGTCTAATGTCTCAATCATTTAAAAGTTAGTAAAGAAGTAAAATCAGGCTTAGTAGAGCATTCATGTTTTTATTTCAGGTAAAAACAAATCACTGTTATTTTTGTGTTTGGTTTTATAGTACAGTATGCTTCCATTCTCTTTATACAAAGGTAAGTAAAATGGTTAAAGCAGTTTGGAGTATGCATAGGTAATGTATAGAACTAAACTCATACAGGTTGAAAGGATTATTTTTGCATTATTGTTTACTACTCATTTATACTCAGATTTCATCAAAAGAGAAGTCACATCTTTCCTGTATCTCAACTAATGCCTAATATGACGTTAGTCTCCTGATTTTCCTGTACTGAATGGATTGTCTGTTCTCTGTTACCAGCCTGTGTGAAACATTTTTGCTATTAGGCCCATTTTGAAATAAGCTTTTGCTGTTTGCTCTTGAAGTTACGTGCCTATGGCCTTTAAATTAATGTCAAATAAACTATAATCTAGTTAGGGTGAGAGTGGCTGAAAGAGCATTTCATAGCAATTTCCAGTCTTAGTTCATCGTGTACAGCTGACTATTTCCATTTACCTATGTAAGAATTACATAAGAATAGGTTTAAAAGATATTAAGTACTTCTCTATTATTACCTTTCTTTTGTAAGCAACAGCTGTAATTACCAGAGGGCTATTAGACAGTTTTGAATAAGAGGAGATAATGGATGAGATGATTTCTCTATTAGGATATGATTTGCATCATGAGTGAATTTGAGCACTCATGGTTCAGAAAAATTGCGTGTAAATTATTACTTAGTTTTTAAGCAATTGGTGGCAGAAACTCTGTAGTTTAAAAGCTTCAGTGTACTGCCCAGATTTGTTTTTGCTGACTTCTGCTGAGGCTTTTAAACTAATTCATTAATGATTAGAATATCCTCCAAACATGTTTCATGTTTTTGTGTTCAGAGTATTGCATAATCATGTAGTCTGCATCTCTCAAAGCCTGTTATGGTAAAGTACTGCTTTGGAGATCCTGGCCCTTTTTGAGAATTATTAGGAGATTTTTTAAAACTAAAAAAAGGTCATAGCAGTTCTTGCTGGTTGTGCAATGATTAGCTGTGCTTGTAACTGACAGTCATTCCCACACTACAGATAAAGCCCATGTTCTTGTTCTCAGCTGCGTCAACCTGAAATACTTAAGTTTCAGGATGGTAGACAAAATGTAAGATTCTGGAGAAGCCAGAATGACGATGTTTGAAAAAATTTTTTGTTTAAACAAAGACCCAAGGCTTACAGGAAGCATTGCACTAGTGTCAGTGACTTTTTTCTTCATATTGACACAGGAACAGGTTGCCCAGAGAAGTTGTTGATACCCCATCCCTGGAAGTGTTCAAGGCCAGGTTGGATGGGGCTTTGAGCAACCTGGTCCAGGGAAGGTTTTCCTGTCTATGGCAAGGTGGGGGTCAGAGCTAGATGATCTTTAAGGTCCCTTCCAACCCAAACAATTCTATGATTCTGTGGACTTTCCTTGCTATGTTGCATAACTCTATATATTTGTAATTTTGCAGAATAACTCTTGTTTTTCTTTTCAAATTCTAGGGAGGTGCAGTATATTGTTCTGCAAAATATTGCCACTATGTCAATTCAGAGAAAGGTACAACCTATTTAGAGTTTTCTACATCACATTTTATGTGAAACACAGGAGAGCTACTTAAATTATGTCTGCTTTTCAGGGCATGTTTGAACCTTATCTGAAGAGTTTCTATGTTAGGTCAACTGACCCAACAATGATCAAAACACTGAAGGTGAGTTTAAAATTGAGTTCAACTACATATTGCTAGACAAACCTGTCTGCAACAGAAAGGTAAAATTTTCTTGCACTGTTACAGTTAGGATGTTCCATTTTTTCACTAAGGAGTGTGGAGTTGCAGCTTTTAGTTAAATCTGCAAGTGTCCTTTAGACTTGGCAGGCAATCTGAAAGTTCTCTTGTTACCATGTTGTAGATGGCAGGTGAGTTATGGTTTCCCCTACAGCTTTTGGTATCTTGGAGTGATAGAGATTATTACTATTTTAATCTAACCAGCCATTCAAACATTTAGTGTTTGACTATTTTCATGGGAGAAACAAACTTCTCAAATGAAGAGAAATGAAATCAGACAGTCTTCAATACAGTTAGCTTAAAAGAGTTTAAATCTGTTTCCATGAACAAAATGGGACGGTGATAGAGTCCCAAATTTACTTCAAAGTCAGCATGCGACATGAGAAATACTTTAGGCTTTCTCCAAGGCCACAACTCAGTGCACGTTTTAGGCTGTCGTCTTCTTATTTTCTCTAGTCTTTAACGCACGTGAAATCCTTGATAAAACAATAGCTAAAAAATGGTCTGCTATTATATGCCTTTTCTCTTGTTTTGCTTTAGATGGTCATAGGCACTTGTGTTTGGAGTGAAAGGCACAGGTTTCTTAAAGAAACATTTCCTCCTTATTTTCACTTTACATCCATGTTGCACTCATTACATGCGCAGAGTGGTGCAGTCCATGATCGATATGCCCAACCTGTCATATTTTAAATGATAGTAAATTTGGGGCAGTTGGAGGCAAGAAGATCATCCCCACAATAATAATTATGAAAACTGTCAGGAATACTAGTAAGACTTAGTGTTATCCAGCAAAAAATATCTATGAAAAGTCACTCCTGAAATAATTGAAAGTTAATAAATGTAAATTCCCATATTAATTGGTAATACACTGGTGGAGAAGTACAAATTATGTTTTTTCCTTTCAATGTCTCATTTCTTTGTGGCTGAAAAATGTAGGACAACCTACACTATTACATACATAAGAAAATCTTGTGCTTTCTCCACCCCCTACCTCTATAGTTCCATCCTATCTCCTTTAAGATAGGCAAACCTATTTAAGATGTAGGACCAACCTGAAATTCATCTGCTGCACTGTTTTGATTTCTGTTTTGTTCTTTGTTTCTTTCCCAACATCAAGTTTGCTTTTTTCATCACTGATTAGCATTGAGCTTATATTTCTGTGGAATTATCTATTTTAGCCACAAATTCTCAGTTACAATTTTTAGTAATCTGCTCAGAGCCTGGCTCATTTCCTTTAAAGCTAAGGTTTTTCCCCAATTATGGACATTATGTTTACCTTTGGCGATTTTATTTATTTTGCAATTTTATTAACCAGTCACCTAGTATTTAAATTTTTTCTGCAGCATTTTATAGTCTGCCTTTGTCTTAATTTCTCTGAGAACTTTGTCACTTGTCTTCTCATTTCTTTCATAGTTCAAATATGAATATGTTGAAAAGCAAAAGACCAACCAAGATGTTTATGGGATTCCATTGATAGCCTGTCTGTACTGTAAAATAGTCTTTTTTTTTTCCACTTGTTCTTCTCTTCCATTTATCCACTTGCTTTTATGCTGTGCCAGGTATGTATCTTTAAGAGCCTTTGGTGACAGGTCTTATCAAATTGCTTCAGAAGTATGAGTGGACTGTATCAGTAAGTGGTGTTGTCTGTGTGCACCCAACTCAAAAAATACCAACAGATTTCTGGGGCATGACTTCCCTTTACAGAGACAGAGTTGTCTTTTGCTTCAGTTTACCTCATTTAGATTGTACTGGAATTCTTCCTTTTTCAAAGTTAGAAGAGCCTGGAAGCACAGCATTTTAACAATATATGCCGAGTGTTGTATATCGTCCTCTTGTTCACGAGGAACAAAGAAGAGGACATTGCTCATGTTGATTAAGATCTAAGGAGATTCGTAGATGCAACGGTTTCTTTCCTGAGTTTAAAGGTCTTTTATTGCAGTTCATCTGAATGTAATGGACACTTTATTTTTTTCCCCATCTGCAGTTGTAATTTCTGTTACTTCTTAGAGTGTCACATGGTTCCTGTATTCTAAGGCCTGTTGTATAGCATGCTGCCAGAAGTATCTCAAGCTCATTTGGTATTCAGTGCAACACTAAAGCTAGAGCTTATAGAAAATGCATCACTGAACCCTAGAGTCCTGCTTTGAAAATCTTGTTTGTGCTTGTGAGGAGAATATTCTTTCTGAGTGCAATGCTGCTACAAGTTTATACTAAAATCTGGTATACTCTGTTGAATTCTAGGTGGTATTTTTAGTAGTATTATCTTTTATTTATAAACAATAAAACTGTAGTGTATATGTGGTGCTTTTTGTAAGATTTTATTTTAGCTTTTGATAAAATATCTTTTTCTTGCAGCTTGAAATCTTGACAAATCTAGCAAATGAAGCCAACATATCAACTCTGCTTCGGGAATTTCAGGTTTGTGCAAAAGTTTATTCTTTTTACATGAAACACTCTCTGTTCGCCAATTGCCATTACTGGATGTTTGGTCTTAGTTTTATCAAGTTAAAGTCTTTTCCAGGGTAAAATGTTCTTGGAATGGAAATGAAGCTGTTTCATATCACAATATATAATGAAGCTTTTTCTATGTGGAAAAGCGTTTCAGTGTTTTGTTCCTCACTCTCCTTCCAGCTACAAAACCAAACAAAACAAAAGAAAAAAAAATTGAAGAGAAAAACTCAATTATTCCGAATTCTTTAAAACAAATTCTACCAACTTGACTGACACTGTAAGTCACTAGAATATAGGGTCTTAATTTTAGCAATATTTGGCCATTAGCATTTGTTGCTAAACCTGATTTCTATAAGTCATTTGTTGAGATAGTATTATTTTCAATGTCTCTGTATGTATCAGCAAGATGTTCTGCCAATGTTATGAAACAGTGTCTGTCGTTCTTTCTTTGCTCTTTGCTTATGACATCTATTTTCATTGCTTCAGTTCTCTGGCTGGATTTCTCTGAAAGGTACTGATTCTCAGGCAGGTAGGTTATTGATAGTTTCACAGATGCTCCTGGTTAAATGAACTGAAACCTCTCCGAAAAGAGAGCTCATCAACTTCTCCATCCTTGCACAGAAACTAATTGCTGGTTTTGGGTAATTGTCCCCTGCCCCAACCTTTCTTGAAATGAGAGGTTTGCATGGCTATGGGTGACCAAAGCCAGCAAGAAAATGTCTCCTAGGTGAGGTGAAAAAAGTGTAACTTCTAATGTGCAGTGTAGCTTTCTATACAGAAATTCTTATACAGTATATCTGTCTTATGAGGATAGTAGGGTAAGCCTTTGGTTGACAAGACTCGTGTATTGACTAATGAAAATCCTGTTTCCTTAGACTTACGTGAAAAGCCAAGATAAACAGTTTGCTGCAGCTACAATTCAGGCTATAGGCAGATGTGCAACTAACATCACCGAAGTGACTGACACATGCCTTAACGGCCTTGTATGTTTGCTCTCCAACAGGGATGGTAAGCTAATTGTTGTGTTTGTTTTCTGAGTAGCTGAAGGCATGAAACCTTTTCTTAATGAGAACCACACAGAGCAGATCACTTTGAAAAGTGTATGGGAGTTCACTTTTATAAGAATTAATCTGACATGACTAGATAAAAACAGTGATTTAGTGCTGCTTTTTTGTATAAAGTACTTCAAAGGCTCTCATAATCACTGGGGTACTTCTTTTCTCTTTTGTTAGCGAAATGAATTCCTTGTGGCCTGCAAATACATATTTACCTCTTTTGTTTGGGTTTGGTTCTGTTGTTTGTTTGGTTGTTGTTGCTGTTTTTTCCTTTTTTTTTTTTTTTTTTTTTTCCCTGAAATACTGCAATTATTCAAGTGTGCTGTTGTGATTATCATAGATGACAGTAGTTTTACTGTTACATGCTTAGTTGCATCAAAATAGTTAGCCTGCAGAGGGTGCTGAAAGCTTGGAATTTTTCTTTTTTTTTTTCCTTTTTTTTTTTTTTTTGTGTGCATCAATGCCTAACTGAAAAAACCATCTTAAATAGTTTTAGGATAAACAGGCCCAAATTTGGCTTGATTTTGTAATTTAGCCTTCTGTTATTTTTATAGAGTGAAATGGAGTTGCAAGTCACTAAGGAACATATAAAGTCAAATAGGTTATAACAGCACTGTAAATCAGTACCTGATAATATTGCTTATTCTTAACAGTTACCAATGAATGTTGCACAGAAGAAGTCAGTAAGAGAATTGGAAGATTATTATATAGTGTACAATCTACATTAACATGGTTAAATATTGGAAATAGCTTTAAGAAAGATTCAGTTAAAATAATAAACTTTGGGAAGGAGGGAAGGAGTGGGATTGGGATGCCTAGGGTAATTAGGGTTGTTCAAAGAACACAGGTGAGATCTCCTCTAAGCTTTGAAAAGCAGCATTAATTCCTCTCCATATCTACTGGACATATTTTTCATGGTCATCCTAAGAAGGCCTTTATTAGAGACATCACTTTGGCAGCACATTGTCATCCTGTGAGCCCCTGATACACTCAGAGCTTTCTGTTATTTGGTTTATGAACTGCAGGTCCTCCTCCCAGTATTCTTTTTGCTAAGAAGGAAGCAAGATGAAAAAGCTTTTCTTCTTTTATCATAGCTTCTCAATTTAATATTTTCCTCAAAGTAGTTCCATATATACTCACACACATATGCATGTGCATGTATACAAAGGTCTGTCTCAGCAAGATTAGTTTTCTTGACTGTTTCTGAGTAGTTGTCTAGCAAATAAAATTATCTTTTTGTGCTTACTGTTCTGAAAGACTGCAAAGGATATATTGAGGATCTTTTAAACCTGGCATCTGGCAAATTACTTTACCATAGCTGCAGTGTCTTTATTCCCTCTTTCAAGGAATGAATAGAATGGCATAATTTACATGGTGCCTTTCTTGAGGTGGCAGGAAATTACGAATAGTCACAGTTTACTGAACATAAGAA
This sequence comes from Nestor notabilis, assembly GCF_000696875.1. Classification (NCBI taxonomy): domain Eukaryota; kingdom Metazoa; phylum Chordata; class Aves; order Psittaciformes; family Psittacidae; genus Nestor; species Nestor notabilis. Next base: position 50,507 of record NW_009940901.1, on the reverse strand, counting down.
GAGTTTGGGACATGGTAAGGGAGAAAAAACAGAGATTCAGCATGAGAAGGAGAATAGAGTCTTGGTTAATCTTGCTTTCCTCCAATTTTCACCACTAAAGTGTGCAAGCAATCTGTTTGCTGTGCTACTTCTTCCACAGTTCTTTGAATCCTGAAAACCGTTCTGCTGCCTTTGTGTAGCATGAAGCCCATGCTGTTAAGTCCGTCAGGTTCTGAGGTCCCTGAAAGCAGAGTTAGCTCTGCTTTCTCTGCACTGTTTTATTATGGGTAATTTCACTTGAGTGTGAAAGAGATATGACCAAATTAATTCTACTAAATCAAAATAGAATCTTGGAGAATGAGCCTGTGGCAAAACTGCCTTCAAATTCTATGTCCTTGTTCTGGAAGGGCCCTTACTGTGGATACAAACCAAGAGCCAAGACATGTTGGCTGTATCTGGCTCAGGAGCTGTGCCATTAATAATTCTGCAAGGTGGCTGAGAGGCAAAGTGTCACTTCTCAAAATAATGTCTTCAGAAGACAGGTGTGGAATAACTTTTCACAGAACTCTTTGATTGTCTCATCATTAAAGTTTCTAGTTTCTCTATATGCTTCTGTGATTCAGATGTTTTCTTACCATAGCCCATGTCTTCCCTGAGTAGGGAAAATTTGACTTTAAACAAAGCCCTCATAAATATACAAAGAAAATTCAAGAGTGGTTCCCAGCTTCCCCAGAGCCTTGTTTCTGGGAGCCATGTTGAGGGCTAAGAATTATTTTCCTTCCTCATCTACAGAAGAAAGTATAGCAAGAAAAGTCATTTTAGATCTTTGGTGTGACATTTGGAATTTGAGTGATGCATTTCCTTTAAGCAATTGCCTTGATAATTTCCACTAACCGCTGGCCCCACTGTAACGTAAAAGTCTTCTCAGGTGTAACAGACAAATGGGATTATAGGAAGTCTTTTGTCTGTCTGTACTGTATATACTAGAGATCCTGCAGATTTTCCTTCAATGGCTGACTTTCATTTTCTGTTGGAAATTGCAGGTTGAATGTAAACACAATTGTAAGATGTATAGCTAAAATTTTTTCTACCAATCTATACAAACTTGAACAGGCAAGTCACAAAATCACTGGAACTGTTAATAAATCAGGTAACCACTACCTATCTATTGGAATTACTGTTAGAAAACCAACTCTTTGTAGCATTCAGTTTATATGTATTGATGTGGTTTCAGGGTTCATTATTTATAAGGGTGGAAAAATTAACCAGGTTCAGACAGTTCTGAAAAGCAGAAACTTAATGTTTGTTTGGATACTTAGCTCTAATAATTGCCTTGTTACTTTAGTTTTAACTATTTGCATAACCTTCTAACAACCAAATCATAGAATGTTTGGGTTAAAGGGACCTTTAAAGGTCATCTAGTCCACCCCCCTTTCAACTAGATGAAGTTGCTCAGAGCCTGTCCAGCCCGACCTTGAATGTTTCCAGCAGTGGGGTATCTAACACCTTTCTGGGCAACCAGTTTCAGTGTTTCACCACCATCATTGTAAAAAATATCTTCCTTATATCTAGTCCGAATATCCCCTCTTTTACTTCAAAATCGTTATTCCTTGTACTGTTGCAACAGGCCCTGCTAGAAAGTCTGTCGTCCCCTTCTTTCTTATAAGTCCCCTTTCAATATTGAAAGACTACTATAAGATCTCCCCAGCACCTTCTCTTCTTCAGGCTGAATGATCCCAACTCTCTCAACCTGTCTTTATAGGAGAGGTGTTCCATCCCTCCGATCATTTTTGTGTCCCTCTCTGGAAGTGCCCCAGCAGGCCTATGTCTTTCCTGTGCAGAGGACTCCAGAACTGGATGTAGTATGCCCAGGTCTCACAGTTTCAATACCCCATCATCTTTCCTGTCTTTTGATATACACACGAACATCATTCCCTTAGACTATGGACCATCTCTATAAATGTCAAGTTTATGTAGCCCATGACTTTGGGCTCCGTCTGTTATTATAGTCTTTCAGGGCAGGAAAGTTGGTCTGTGATGTTGGATTATTGCATGCTGGAGCCAGTTCTGATTCCATCACAGCTGTGCTTGTCTGGTTTCATCAGAGTTAATTCTTCATTAATGTGGTGATCAAAAGGGAGGTGGGTTCAGATCCACAAATCCAGAGTGGCAGAGGTGGGCACCACGAGGTGCCCAGTGTGGTGGTTGGTGTAGAGGCATCCTAGAAGTGATAATATACAGTGTTTTATAGCAGTTAACGTCAAACAATTTAACTCACTGGCTGTTCTAACCCAAAATCAAATCCCTACATATGGGACTTCCCCACCATGGGACATCCCCATCACGTGAATTCCTCACGCGTTACCTACCAAGCACACCCAGATCCTTGAGTAAAAGCAATTCTCTGAATGGGTTTGCCATTGCCTGAGGTAGAAATAACCCAGATTGTTTTCCTTAGCATGCTTTTTATGTCCACTACAGGAACTTTATTCCCTTCCACGGTATGTAAAAGTTTTGATTGGGCCAGCCCAGACCAAGTGACAGATTCTCTAGTGTTAACTAACCAGGTGGCTTTTCTAAGTATGTATCCCAGTGTTTGAAAGTTCCACTTCCCATTGCTTTCAGTGTAGTCTTTAACAGTGCATTGTGTCATTTGATTTTCCCAGAGGCTGGTGCATGACATGGGGTGTGATATATATCCATTTAATGCCATGCTCTTTGGTCCAGGTTTTCAGAAATGAGTCCAATTGACTCAATTTTTTCTGCACTACTGTCACCATATGACTTGCTTTATCCATCCTTCTGATCATTTTTGTGGCCCTCTTCTGGACCCTCTCCAACATGTCTTTCCTGTGCTGAGGACTACAGAGCTGCATGCAGTACTCCAAGTGAGGTCTCTCTGGAGCAGAGGGTCAGGATCAGCTACCTTGACCTGCTGGCCACAATTCTTTCAATACAGCTCAAGGTACAGTTGGCTTTCTGCACTATGAGCACACATTGCTGGCTCTTGTCCACTTTTTTGTCCACCAGTACATCTACCCTTCTCTGCAGGGCCGCTTTCAATCTTTTCATCCCCCAGTCTGTATTGATACCAGGGGTTGCCCCAACCCATGTGCAGGACCTTGCAATTGCCCTTGTTGAACCTCTTGAGGTTCACATGGGCCCACTTCTCAAGCTTGTCCAGGTCTTTCTCAGTGACATGCCGTCCCTCGTGTGTCAATCACACCACTTAGCTAGGTATCATCTGCAAATTTGGTAAGGGTGCACTTACAGCCTCATGATGAGATTCAGTTGGTATATTCTTTCCAAAAACAGTTGATGCAGTTTTGCTGCTTTTAGAAATAGTTGTTATATAAATTACAGACTTAGGATAAATTAGTCTCTTCAGTTGTGTGGTTTAGTTTCTGGAATTACTGGTTAGTGTAAGTGGAAGGAAATTCAACTCAGCATCAGTGGTATCAAATGTATTTCAGAATGCAGCTTTTGAATGTTCTCTGGTAAAACACTCTTTGCTAAGGTCTTTTCCCTGAGTTTCTATTATAATGACGTCAAACTCTCAGTTACGAAAAATTCTATTTCTGTCCCCACAACTGACTGTCCACTACATTGTTAATTTTTATATGCATAATTATTTGGCAAAATGGAGCATTGTGCGACTGAATATATTTTAGGTCTTTGAGAACTTGTCCAGGGTCTTCAGATACTATGTTGTTCAGAGTAGTTGCTTCAAAATTAGTAAAGAAAACTAGCAGTGAACATTATACGAAGATTTTCCTATGACTTGTGAAAATGGAAGTTGCTCTTGTAGTCTTCTTTATTGATAAAGGCATTCCTGATCAGATTTTCTGTGATACTTAGTCTTTATTTTTAAATTTTGGTTTACTTTTTATGACTCTTTAATATAATTTAGTTTACACTCTGTTTTGAAATTCTTGCATTCATTTATCATTGTCTTGCATGTACTTTCTCTTTGATAACTCCAGCAGTTAGATTTTCAGATTTTTTTACCACTCATTCAGAATGCCAATTTTATCTCTACCTTTTGAGGGTTTTTTTGTCTTCAAACCTAAATGTTGTCTTTTATTTCATGCTCATTTTGGGATTCTTCATGTGCATAAAGCAAGCCTCAGAAAGCCTCTCTTCTAGATTAGGTCAGTCCTTTTTCTAATACAAACTCATTTTGCTTTTATTTGTACTTTCTTTTTTTGGTATCTAGACTCATGTAAAAGGAACCTGTTAGTTTATTTGCTTATAATTCTGGTTCCATTTTTAAATTTGGTCCTGCAGATTGGATTAAAGTAGTTTCTATGGTGACTTAATGTACTGCACATCATTTTATCATGATTGGTTCTACACTGTTAAACGGGTGTTTTTAATAATGACTTCGTGTCTGCTCATATTTTTGGGTCCAGTGTTATTTTGCTTAATCATTAAGTAGTATCACAGAACACTCGTTAATGAAGGTTGTCATTATGATGTCCTCCTCTCTAAACATTCCAGATTGTAATTTTAGAATTTTGAGAACTGTCTTTTTGTTTTAATATCTGACCAAACACAACTGATCTGTAGGATTGTGTGAGACATTGAGATATGTGAAATAGGTGTCTTAACCTTGCTTTGAGAAATTAGTCTAGAAAAATGGCTAAGATGTGATTTCAGATAAAGGATGACTCAAAAAGACACAAGGTAAGATTTAAGCATTTCAAAAGCTTACGGCTTAATGATGCATACTTACAGGTTTTGAAAAGTCTTTCTCCATAAAGAAGTTCACTTTCTTAAAAAAAAAAAATCACACATCTCTTCCCCATGCTGTTCTTTTGAAACTTCGGCATGCTTGATTGCTGTCCATGCATCAGTGTAACTCCTGAAACGTGGGAATACCTCTGTTTAACAAATGGTAGTTGGGCCTTTTCTTTGTTTTAAACAATGATAGTTTAGGAGAAATAGTTACTCCCTTTTTGTAGTATCAATGAAATGTTGAACTTCTACAGTAGTCTGTTTCGGTTTCAGTTTTCCTTGCAGCATGAATTTACTCTTGCACAGAAGCTTACCTCAGCACCAATTGGTTTTTTTCAGCTTCAAGAATTGTACATTTCATACAGGTTGATCAGGCTGTGAATGTTACTTGTTACAGTAGTTAAGCACTCCAGTGCATGACTTTGGCATAAATCTTAGAACAGCTTGCTATTTAGAAGCTTTGTTTGAATGTATTAGAGATTAGATTACAGACCTGAGAGAGACTGTTTAAAAGGTGAAAAAGTGCAAAGGAAATGTTTAGTTATTTTTCTTGGTTTATGAATGAGCTGTTACATTTGACATTGTAGGTATCTTTGAAAATTTAAACAAGCGCTTGTATTGTTAATGCAGGCAGCAAATTACTTATGAATATGCATATTTTCAATGAAAAACAGATTTTTTTTCATGCTGTTCCTCAGTCTGAAAAGGAAAAATACAAAGTGCAGCTTTACTAAAAGGGGATTTTTAAAAAGTATGTAATAGGATGATATTTTACATCGTCCTGGGTTCAGCTACAGCACTCATTTTTTCTCCTTTTTAGTAGCTGGTGCAGTGCTGTGGTTTTGACTTTCAGCTTGGGAACAGCGCTGATAACACCGATGTTTTTAGTTGTTGCTAAGTTAATGTTTACTCCGACCAAGGACTTCCTCAGTCTCATGCTCTGCCAGGGAGGAGGGGAAGCCAGGAGGAAGCAGAGACAGGACACCTGACCCAAACTGGCCAAAGGGGTATTCCATACCACAGCACGTCATGCCCAGTATATAGACTGGGGGGAGTTACCCGGAAGGCCCAGATCACTGCTCGGGTCGGGCTGGGTATCGGTTGGCGGGGGATGAGCAATTGTATCCTCTCCCCTTGTTATTTCCCTTATCATTATTATCATTGGTGGTAGCAGTAGTGGTTTTGTATTATACCTTAGTTACTGGACTGCTCTTAACTGATGGGAGCTACATGCTTTTGATTCTCCTCCCCATCCCTCCAGGAGCGGGAGGAGGGAGCGAGTGGCTGTGTGGTTCCGAGTTACCGGCTGGGCTTAAGCCATGACGTACATTTAGAGCACTTCTGTGTCCTCTTTCTGCGCCTTATAACTTGATTCGGGAAGCTGAACTTGTATTACTTAGAGCGTTTTACATCTTAGTTACCAAGTAAATAGAATTCAGTTCTGCAAAGCATATTTAGAAAGCTGATAACATCTTTTACAATCAATTATTTATGGCTTTTTCCTTTGCATAAATGCTTTTAAAATCAATGATTTGTTTTGTCTTAAACAGAAATTGTAGTTGCTGAAAGTGTTGTTGTCATTAAGAAACTGCTGCAAACACAGCCAGAACACCATGGTGAAATTATTAAGCATATGGCCAAACTCCTGGATAACATTACAGTGAGTATTTGTGCACAATGTTTTATATTCCTTACTGACTGATAAAAATCACACCAGCTACTTTGAATCTGGGCCATAGATGGAAATAGATATATTAGTGAACTAGAACATTATTGTATTTTTAGCATAAAATATCGTTTTTTATGATCTTAAGGAAGAGGAAATAGAAGCAATCAGATGGCATCAATTTGTGCTTTAGACCTCAGGAGCTATTTTGAAAGAGATCCCCGGATCTGTTGAGTATTCCTAGTACCATTAGGCCAAGATGAATAGCACGTTTCAAACGTGGAGCGGGTAAGTTGAAATGAAAATAATGACAAAGCACTCAACTTGAGGATTTTCAGCTAGTTGTCTTACTGATCTGGGGTACAGTTTAAAAAGTTTTATTCTAAAAATTTTTCCCTATCCTGAAATCACCTGATCTTTCAATGGTGCCAGACATGCTCCTGTGGGTGTGTTGCAATGTTTCTTGAAGTTGCATTTTCATCTTCTGGGTGTTTAAGATTCTGTGACATTAAACAGTAAAATTTACATTATTATCTATAATCTATCCTTAGGTTAAATAGATATTCAAGTATTTCAGTATTTACTTCCCAGTTTTCCTCAGAGTCCCAGTTATTGATGAAACATGTAGTGGTCTTACCCTATAGGGCTGAAAATGATTAGCTACCTATTTTATCATACCTCAGTGGTGACAAATTTTGATCTGTCAGTAATTATTTTTCTGGGGATGCTATAAATAGAACTGTTTCATATCATTACACATTTATTGATGATAGAGCAGTAAATATTTTCTAAATAAGTGAATCTGCTATTTTTGACTTTAACAAAGTTTAGAATATAAAAAGAAAAAGGAAATGCAATCTGGTCAGTTCATTCTTGCTGAGCAGATTAAACATACACATTTTTGGTCACTAGGAGCTTGCAATCAAACTTCTTAACTGATGTAAAGAAAATTCTACTGTATTGCTTATATCCAGAACCAAAAGAGGCTATAAGATACTGCTGCTAATTCTGTATCAAATAAGTATTACCTGTTTTATAAAAAACACCTATGATTTCAGAAAATTTGTGCAATATTTTGATTGATAATTACTCTCTCATGAATTGTGTATAATCTTATACACATCTTCTGGCACTTTGTCAAATTAGCTTGTCATCGTATTTCAGCATATTATTCAAGAGAAAATAGTTGTTTTCCAAATATACTGTTCAATACCAAAAAGCGTTTTGTAGCTATTTTATGCAATTAATACTTCTGGGTTAATATTTCAAGCTTTAAATACATGAATTTTTTTTTAAAGTATCTGAAGTGTGGAAAAGCAGTTTTGATGCTTCTTGAAAGTTGAAACCAATTTAATACTATGTAAAACACAACCAAAACATGAACAGAATTAAATTCATTTAAATAGAAAAGCACTTAAGGTTTTGATTGTTCTGTTATTATTTAGTTTAGGTAAATGATGAACACTTAGCCACTACAATAAACAAAACCAGTGTAAACTGGATAGAAAACATTTTTAGGTTGGCGCCTGAATTTACTTTGTTCATGTTGTTATAAATTTCACTTGGGTTAGCCTGAAATTGTGATTGTCACTGATAAGGTGCTTTAAAATCTTTTGAATCAATGTTTCTTTCAGGCCATCCAATCTGAAATTTTCTCATTCTTATGTTCCTTAATCTTGTCTTCATCTGCTTCATCTACAAAGCCATTTAGAAAGTGGTAGGATAGACAGTAAGCTAAATATATCTGACCAATTACAAGAAATATTAGGAAGTTCAATTAAAAACTACTGAGCTCTTGCAGACTATTGACTCTCATTTACATTAAAGTTTAGAACTAGATCTATTTCAGCTTGCCCTGTAATTAATTGTTTCTTGCGTATCTAAAAAGAGCGCTTATTTTTCTACCTTTGCTATGTTATCATTTGTACCTTAAACTTCTATCTCAGGTGTGCTCAGGCAAAGATCCTTGAGATCTGTTTTGTGTCTGATATTTGTTGAGTACCAAGACCTGTGCATAGTACAGATCAATATTCCAGCTCCAAGATATTTTTCCCTAGAAATACTTTAGGGTTCAGAATGTGTAAAATTTTTTTTTTTTCCAAGTCCTGTTATTAATGTTTCAAGGCCAGCTGTATCACTTCTGAAAAACCACTTCTGATTTTTAAGTATCACTAGTAGGTAAGTAATCTTCAACTGTTCAGGCTCTATATTAGTTTAGATTACCTTGGATAATTTTGTGTCAGCAGACTATCTCCTCGCTAAATAACCTTTTTCTTGGTTACTTGCGAATCTGTTGAACAGCAGGTTTTCCCCTATAGGTCCCTTGGGACATCTGATGATTGCTTCCATTCTAACTGTTTTTTGTCTTTTCTAGTATCTGTTCCTTTTTTATTCATGAGAGTGCCTTTCCATCTTATAAAAGATGGCATTTTCAAAGATGTTGTTTGTAGGCTTTTTCAGAAGCTTTGAGAATATTCTCTCATCAAATATGTGTCATATAGCCATACATGACTTCAAAACACCTGTGGTCCAGAATTTGTCTAAGTGAGCTTACAGATTCAATCTGAATTAAGTTTTAAAGTGGATTGGCTAGATTGCATTGATTAAACTGAATTAACATGAGACACTTTTGTGCAACATCCAAAGTATGCCTCTTTTGATTTATCTTAATTCATTTTAGCAATGAATGAATGTAAATCAACCTAACAAGAATTAGCTCTGAGTATAAATGTCTCAGTGGTGGTCTACATTTGTGTATTTCCTCATATAAACAAGGTGCAGCAGTCTCCAAATTAGTTTCTGCCTTTTCTTTTTAGAAAAATAATTTATGTTGGTAAATTGTACCCAGTAGCAGTAGCTCTGGCTTTTTCAAGACTATCTCTTTGGTTGGGTTTTTTTCTTTCAATAGCTGGTGGTTTTCATTACAGACTCATTTCTAGTTCCTTTTAGAATATGACTGAGACTGTTTTCTTATCTAGAGATGAGGAGGAACACTTCTTGGTGGGATAAAGACAAGAAAAAGAGGAAAATTAAGGTTGATGCATGTAACTTTGAAGAATTTAATATGTGGGGCAAAGCATGTCACTTATGGGAGCAATTGAGAATTACTAATTACTGGTTTGGGTTGGATTCTTATTACTAGATTAGGTAACTGGGAGTTTTTGGCACTGCTCTGTCCATTCATCCAACAATAACAAACTTAAGGTCCTCTGCAGTGTTCTTGTGTAATGCTGCTTATTGCTATGTCTCTGATATGGCTTCACAGCAGAGGTTGCTTGCTTTCTTCAAGTTCTCTGTTACCTCAATGTTGGGAAGCTGTCACAAGATGCGATATTCATATGTTGACATGTATTTCAGTTTTCCAAGATACACATTCTAGCTACATTCTTTTTCCTAGGATACACCTTAATAATGTATTTTTAAACCTTTATTTAAGTAATTCCTTAATGAACAATTCTCATAATATGATGATTTTTTTACTTGCTCTAGTAACTATGCAATATTTTAGAATTTGATAGACATACATGGCCTTTGGGCTATTGTGTCCAGGGACACTGTACACTGAACTTGAAACAAATATTGAGCTTGAATAAAAACCAATCCTTTTTTAAAGGAATTTTATGTGTAGAGGTTCAAATAATGGAGGAGTCCTTGAAGGTCTACCATCTGAAAACAAAAAGCCTTCAACACTTGTTTTTTACTCCTATTCTTTCCTGTGTGCCTTTCTTCTTGCTGCCAGTCTGATGTTTCACGTGGACTTCATCCCTCTTTCCATTTCTGATTCCAATAAAATTTAAAAGAATTGCTAGCTATGCAAATTTTCTTCTGAATTTAGAGATTTAGACCTCATTTACAATTTGAATATATCCTGGGTTTGTGACAAATGTGGATAACCAGAACTGGTGGGTTTAAGTTGTACTTAAACATAGTATGTTGTGTAACAAGGTTAGAGCTGAACTACAATAGCTTTTGAATTATGCTGCTTACAGTGATCTGTAAAGTCTTTATAATGTCTTTCTCTATCTGCAGTAACCAGATTCTTCCTTTGAGGGAAGAGGGTCTGCCTGGGTTGTTTTTTTGGTTTTGTTTTTTTTTTTTTTTTTTTTTAATTTTTTTTTAACCATTTATTTATTTTCCTCCAGACATGTAATGGGTTGAAATGGCAATAGGAACTGCCTTCTGGTTCTAAGGCTTAAAAAGTGCACTTAACCACTTGCTCAGGGCACATGGAATAAAACATCAGGCAAAGTAATTTACAATCCTGTTTGCCTTTGAGGATAATGCAGAGCAGGGCTGAATAATGAAAGTATTATTTGCTGCATTTTTGTCAATTCAAGGTCCCTACTTGAGCTAAACTGGAAAAGGCAATGAAGGTCTAGAAGTAGCTTCGTTTCTTGTTTGCTGTTTAGAATGCCCTGGAAACAATGGCTGCAGGATCATGTACTTGGTATTACATGGTTGAGAACTGGGAGACTTAAACAGAGAAAAAGTCGTCTGAAAATACTGTGTGATTTCGACCCCAGATGAATCCAGTGACACAGAAACATTGGGTTCATCAGTTCGACATAAGCTTTTCATTAAAGTGGCTTCCACTTAGGGTTTGATTCAGAAAGTCTAATTGATATTGATTCTTGTTGCACAAAATTGTGTTTCATATGTACAGTATTTACCTAGTAAACTAACCACCTGGTGAAAAGGCAGTCTCATGAGAAATTTCATCTGCCTTCCGTTATTGCTATTTTTCAAATTAGGCTTAATTTGTTTTGTATTCTAAAGCTAGTTTATTATTCTTATAATTACATTTCACAAACTAGGAAAAAACTTTAAAGAGTAAAACACTATGCTTAAATGCACACTGTTTAAACCTATTTAATTGTGGTTTTAAAGTGTGGTCCTGATTTGACTGAGAAAATTACATCAGTGATGTTTGTCTTTCATAAGTATGATTACTGAAATTGGTCTGTTCTGTGAGGAATTCTGCTTTATGAAAAAAACAATTGTAGAAAAAGGGATGTTTCTAATAGTCTCTTGCCCAAACTGTGGTATTGCATGATCTTGTCAGAATTCTAATATTTTAACAAGTCTGTAATGAAATATTATAGAAAAATAAATCTAGCATAACTGAAATCTGAAGTTGCCTATATATTCTTATTTAGAGGTATATCTCTGTACAGCAGGCAACTTGAACTGCTCCAATACTGGAAAATTTAATGTACCACTCAATTACTATTCTTTAGCCCAATTTAAGATAATAGATGGGGAGTGAGGTCTTAATGCAGTGTAACCTTTGGAACATTAGAAATAACCTCTTTCCCTTCTGAAGTCAGTGTACAGTAATGGCATCAGTCTTACCATTTCACAGGCGACATACTCTGACTGCATTTAAAGTTTTTATATTTAGCAGTTGTTCAGTAGCTTGTTTCTCTCTCTCACACTTTAAGTTCTAAGACTATTTAAATTTCCTTGTCAATTCACACACAAAAGAAATACTAATCTGTATCTCAATAAATACATATATTTATGTTAAATCACTCTTAATACATTATGTTACATCTGCCTTAAAATTTACCTTTTCCATGTTTTGAATTGGCATTTATCTCTCAATGGGATTTTTTGTTGTTGTTGAACTTCTCTATTCAGTCTTTCTGTGATCTGGTTACTTTCTCTGTCGGGAGACACAGTCCTCTGTTTTCCCCATGATATGCCTGTTTATATTTTTGTTGGCATGTGTATTTGCAACAATATGAAGTATAGAGGCAGATATTGTGAGGCTGACTTTATTCAAAGCTGTTCCCAAACTTTAATCATTAAAATTTCTCATGAATATAGTTAGTATTTCTTTAGTATGGCTTAGTGAGCCAGTAACTAGAGACTGTGGACCATAGTTTGCAAATTGCTATCCTGGACCTTGATAGTTCACTTGTATTTGTTACCTTTTATGAATGTAACTGCAAAGCAGTACTTTTAAATTTTATGTGTATACAGGATAGGGTACTTAATAGTTGGTCCCTATTGTAATTCTGAGAAACAGGGGTTTGTATATTAAAAATTGACATATGCTGGAAAAGTAATTCAAATGTTGTATAAAAGATGCTAAGAATTATTTTTTCAAGAACAACAATGCTGAATTTCCAAAGCTTGTTTCTCCTGTGAATCTTACCTAAGGCAGAACTTACGTTTGCTTAAGTGTAAGCTTATTAAGAAAGAATACTGCATAGAATATGGAGTAATTGAAAGTGTTAGTGCCAATGTTCTTTACTTTTTTAGAAAAAAACAGCAAAATTGGATGAAAATTGCAGTTACAGTTGGAAGCTTTCCTTTTTTTCTGAGCTACAGTCAGTCATTTGGTAGAACAGTTATGTTTTTCACTAATATTTCAACATCTATTGAACAAGAGTCTCTACAGAACATGACAGCACCATGGTTTGTAGATGCTGTGTAAAACATGCTTCTGCCTAGAAGAATTTCCTCATTGCGGATTTTCTTCCTTCCTCTCAAGGAAGGAGAATGTTTTTGGGGAGGTATATAGCACAAATGCAGTTTTTAATTTAACCACCAGATTATATAGACTAGATTACCTTTGAGAAGAATGTGTGAATGTCACTTCATTTAACTAGTAAGTACTCCTCACTAAACTCTGCGTGGAGCATGAGTTTCTCTTTCCTTCTGTGCTTTTACGTTTTGCTTCCTCTCCATCTGTGACAGTACTGTCCTTTTGAAATCTGAGCCATATGATAGGAGTTCATCTAAAAACCTACTGCCAGTTATTTATTTCGGTGAAACAATGAAGTAGCTCTGAAACGGTAAGACCTGCGAGAAGCTTCTGGTCACAGTGTTCTCAGTTAAGGGGTTAGCTTGTATTGAGAACTCCTTCCTCTCCAAAATTCTATGTTTAGCTGACCTTGGACATCTGCAAAAATACAAATCTTACTGTCATACAATTTTAAATAAAAATGGAGGAAAGATAGAAATAGTCTTAAATTCTTGAGTTTTTTCAAGTAGATAAGCAGGATTTGAGCAAGCTCTATTGTTGGAAACTTTTTTAGATAAATATAGTCACAAAAAAGCACTGTTCTGTTTCAACATGGTATTTAGCATAACCTGGTGGCAAGAATTCCCAGCCATGTCTTGAAGGCTTGGATTGACTTTCCAACTGCCACAAGCTTGTACCATGAACATGATGCATATCATTTCTGTGAGCTTCTGTTTCTAGTCCTTCTCTGTCTTGTCAACTTGTAATGCACTTAATACATGGGTTTTGGGACAGGATCTGTATCTTAAATTGCACGAATATTCAATCTATGACATTGGCCAATTGAACAGTGTATAATTTTGGTCTCTATTTCTTGCATTGCAGTTGTCTTTAAATAGTATTTTACTGAACAGTATTTTATTATTACTGAACACAGACAGGCACAAGTAGTCTTTGTGATTGTGCTAACTTAAGAATGGTCAATGTTTTCTCAGGTTCCAGTAGCCAGAGCCAGCATTCTCTGGCTCATTGGCGAGTACTGTGAACGGGTTCCGAAGATCGCACCTGATGTTTTGAGAAAGACAGCCAAGAGCTTCACTAATGAAGATGACCTTGTAAAGCTGCAGATCCTAAATTTGGGTGCAAAACTCTATTTAACAAACTCAAAGCAGGTAAGCTTAAACTTAGAAGTGTACATATTTAGAGTCACAGAAGGTTTTGTACAGTCTGTTTAGATCAGTAGCAATTTCTTTTATATAAGTAACCAAAACTAGTCCATATTATTCTACAAATAAAAGCTGAACATCAGTTTTCAAGCAGTCCTTGGAGTCTAAATCTAACCATGAGTCTTTGAGTCTGTAAATATGAATGCCGTGATGAGATCACTCACTTTTGTTGCCTCTTTCTTTCTAGGGAAATTGTGGATTTTTTATTTCACATAAATAGAAAAAAATATTGTATTACTAGTACCAGATAGTAGATTTTCCAAGTGTGATTTGCTGTTTTCTGGTCTAAGACCAGAATTTTCAAGGGAGTTCTGTAAATCTGAACAAGAAGCTGCTCATTTTTTATTCAGAGTATCTACAAGGAGATGCCAGCAAAAGGTCCCATTATGTCTTTCCATTAGTACTCATCTCATCTTAAAGATGCATATTTTTTCTGTATTTCTTACTTTAGCCTGTAGAGAGTGTGGGGTAAAAAAAAAAAAATAAGGAAGTCCAAGTGTAGAAGAAACGTATTATCTGAAATACATGCTTTCCTGGGCTACTAGGCCTCTTTGTTGTACAACAGCTTGGACAGCACAGAATCTTACACCTCTGCATCTGTGGTGTCACCTTGTTCTTTGATAGCTATAGCCAGCCACAGACTTCATCTGAGACTTTATTCTGTGGGAGGTGAACTGTTTTGACTGCATTCAGATTAGAATGGATGCTTGTCCTTTGCTTATAGAGTCTAAAACTGGGACAATAACAAAAGTGGTTTTTTTCTATCATGTCCTCTTAGTGAAAATGCTGACTGAGCTCTGGGAAGATTGGTTTGATTGTCTGAACTGTCTCTTTTTGACCCATTACAGGATGTTTACTAATTTTCCATATAATTTTTGTAATTTAACAGTAATTTTTCCATACTGTATTTAGCAAATCCATTTCCTAAAAGGAGATTATGCTTTCTGTGATGCTCTTCTTCCAGTTTCTCACCTTAAGAAGTTTTAAACTGTCATTATGAATGTTGCATAATGCTTTATTCAAATACAGTAATGATGATAAAGCAGAAGAAACTGTCTCCTAATATGCCTACTTGAATGAATTTCATCGAAGTGTATTTTCCTCTTTTAGTGTTTTAGGTTGTGGAAAAATATGCTGTCTTCTCATGTGTCCAAGCTAGTCATACACTGAACTGTAACAGAGTAGGTTGATGGCTTGGCTTGATTCAAAGCTCTTTCCAAACTGGAATATGATGGGTTTGCCTTTAGGAGCTGGCAGCACTCTTCCTATATCTACATCCTTTTTCCCAGGAGTAACTCTTCTTTACTTATTCTGTATTAAAACATTTCTTTCTGGAATGACTTCAGTTTCTAAAAAGTCCAGCCATTTTTCAGTCTAATTTTTCAAACTTCAAGGCAGATCTTGTACACTTCACTACTCAGTTGTTAGTCTGTCCCTATCTCCTCATCTTTGTGTTTTCTCCCTCTGTATCCCACCCTACCACATGATACTTTTTGAATCCTTTTATCAGTTTCATCCGAAGTCAGTTGAGTTGTGAAAATCTCAAAGATACAACATCACTTTATTAAAAAGTAGTGGTAGGATAGCCAAAAAAGACTCAACACCAACCAGACAAAAAGAGCTCTTCCCTGAGGTGAGGGAAAGACAGGTAAAACTCAACTGTTAAGTCTTGTTTGGAGAAAAGCACAAAAATATGGAGGAAATAAGACACTGTTATTTTTTCCTCTTCTGTAAATATGTTTTTTTACTTTCTGATAAATTGCCTTAGCTTACATTTAAACACTTAACACAGAACATTTTCAGGAGTGCTTTGTAAGATTCAGGATTTTTGTAAGAATTTCCAGTATCTGTGAAATTCTGTGATGACCCCATGATCTTTAAAAGGCTTTTTATAATTTAAGGCAGAGTTTCAGGTTCAGTCCTATCTAGATAAATATGTAGTAAGAACAGACCTTCTTCTGGTTGTCTCTGTTGTTTGGTGAACTTACTTACTTCTTTCATCATTTAGGGACATAAAAATCCTTATGAATGTGCTAGATAGCTGTCTAAATATATAGCCCACATAAGAGAAAGTTTTAAATAGAAAATGTCATCTAATTGCCTTATCTTTTTCTTGACTATAGTAAAAAGAATAAAGAGATTATGATGGGATTCTCTTGTATAATGCAGTAGAAGGGAGTCACACCAGAAAAAGTCACGAGTAATCCTAGTGTGTAAATAGATATGTTCAACATGGTTTAGCACAATAGCCTTATCTTGCGTATCTGAAGAATCATGTTACTGCAAACTAACGATATCAAAGAGTAGACAGGCAGCTGTTTCTCTCTCATTGTAGTCTCATCTGTTGGTGATGCTTGTATTATAAAAATTTTCCAGTGGGGATCTATCAGTCCTAATATTGGATAGGCATTAAATTTTTAAAGAGAAGTATTACCACTGGAAAATTGTGGAAATACTGCTGAAGGATGACTCGGAAGTATACTTGTCATATTAGCCAAATGTAAATGTACAAAAAATAGTAATAGTTTCTAACAGTGTGGAGATAAAAGAAATTATATTATGCGTATATAATGAGCATGTTCAGATGATGGGCAATGTTGACATATGATGATAAATGTATTATAACATGTATCAGAATACTTTGCCTTTCTGGACAGTCATGGTGTGTAGAGTCTATTATATTTCACCAAAATAATACACTTACTCAAATAATTTTCAGCTTTTTATGTACATTCCTTTGTTGGAAAAACTGATGTGTATTTGTTGGGGTTTTTTTGTTCGTTTGTTTGTTTTTAATTAAAAGTAATTATTAAAATAATTCCATTACATACCTCCATGTAGAAGAGCTTTGTTACTTGTTTGGTTGCGTTGCTATAAGACAAGGGAAAAAAAAGTGTTTTCTTGCTCTTTATACTGTACATGATGCTTGCAAGGAGACTTCTTGCAGATAGGGAGCCTTCTTCCCTGTAACTTTATTGTGTCTTTATCTGTACAGGACTATGTGGAAAAGATACTTAGGGGAGAGGAAAGGGAGGAGCAAAGGGGAAAGGATCATGGAGAAAATTATTCCATTAAAGAAAATGCAGTATTTCAGGATCGACTCTTTTATCTAATTCAGTCAACACTCACTGAAAAAATGCCCACCATGATAGCAAGTCACTCAACTTTTCCCAATTGTGTAGCAATTCACAAGGAGAAGCCACTGTGTTATGATCTCTTCTGCTTAGCTTTCTGCCATGACAGCAAGTAGTCTTGTTTTGTTTTACAGAGGAGAAGTGATGGCAAAGGCTGCAGGAGGTATCCCTCATTTAGTTTAATTCATGCTATCTGAGAACCTCCCTTCCAATTCCATTTAAATTGAACAGCAGAAGTCCTGCATGAGTGCCGATTACGTATGTTCTGTCTGATGCAGTTGTTAAAAATTTTACACCCCGATATAGAAATAGCTGCCAGTAAGCTATGAAATACATATGGGAAAGTTTTACCTTTCCTAGAGCTAAGACAGTACCTTTGGGGGAAAAAATAAGTTTTCGCAGAACCATCCTTGGGTATCACGGAGAAAAAAGAAATGAAAAATGTTTCACTGAAAGGCTTTTTTTAGCTGTGCTTTTTCTATTATTCCAATGTAATATAACTAATTTCTTCAAGTCTTTGCTACCATATGGTATTTTGTAAAATGCTTGCATACCTTGCATTATATGTGATTAGAATTTAAAAGATTTTTTGTTTACGTTGTATTTCATTTACAGGAGTTAATCAATATTCTGAAAAAAGTATTTTTACATCTAGAAAAATCTTTAACTTGCAACTTCAAGATAGAAATTATGAAACTGAACTTTTCTTAGCAAAATGCATGTAACAAAATTGACTGGTTTCCTTTTTTTTTACTTCATATTTTCCCATTCACATGATTGAAACTGTGTTGTTATAAAAATAACACTATAAACAAGATATATATGCAAGGTTGGTTTTTTGTAGAAACAGAAGAAATCCTTGTTGACAATACATTTTTAACCCTGTGTTACTCATCCATTCTTAGTTGAAATACTAAAATTTACTTCCTTATGATGGTGTATTATTTTAGTTGTTTTTCTGGTTTGCTTGTATAGAAAGTGGCATACTTTTTTAAGGGTATATAATGGTTACAAGTCTGTTCCAGAACTATTGTTCTGGTTACACTACATTATTACTAAGATACTGGTAAAGTCTCCTTGATTTTTTTTCTTAATACTTTTTTTTTAGCTTTAAAAACTTAACTGAATTATTTAAATTATTTAATACATGCTAATATTCTCAGACATCAAATTAGGAAATCCTATTATGCTGTGAAAAGCTGTGATAATATAAGTTGCTCTCTTACATAAATAAATAAATGACCAATATTACTGCAGGCTTTAAGCTTCAAGGAAAAAAATAGAAGTCTTTTATCCTGGTTTTTAGAGGGCATCAGCAGCTTGCTTTTATGAAAAAGTAACAGCTAAATGCACTGCAAATAATTTGCAGTAATCCAGTTCAGTGATTCATGTGTCTGCTTTAATGGGTCATAATTCAGGATAAAGTAACTGAGTGCAGTCAGAGTGCAGACACTGCTTATGCCAGGGACAGTATCTCTTCATAAAACACACCTCAGCAGAAGCAGTTTGCCAGCCCCCTAATACCCTCTGATGTTTTGATGTCCTGCATATTTTTCCGATTAAGTTTTGAGTGCCATGTTTTTAGTTGTATTTCCACATTCATTATCCTCACGTAGACCCTTCAGCGGGTTTGCCATATATGATTATTTTTTTAATGATGCCTTTCTTTCCACTTCAGCAGTTTAATAATCTAGCACATGGCTGCTTCTCAGTACTCAGCATTCACCTCCCCAATACAGAAGAGGACATGTGCTTTGGCTGCAGAATTCCATTTGCAGCTTTAGAAATGCATATTCCCTGTGGAACAACATTTGTTTGACATAACCATTCATTTTTATTACCTCTTTAAATATGTTTATCCAGAGTTATCAATAATCATAAATAACTTGTATTCTGTTCTTGTCCTGTTTTTTTCCACAGACAAAATTGCTTACCCAGTACGTATTAAATCTCGGCAAGTATGATCAAAGCTACGACATCAGAGACCGTACAAGATTTATTAGGCAGCTTATTGTTCCGAATGAGAAGAGTGGAGCTTTAAGCAAATATGCCAAAAAAATATTTCTGGCACAGAAACCTGCCCCATTGCTTGAGTCTCCTTTTAAAGGTATAAATGCCAAAATCATTTGGTAAATGTTCATTGTGTAAAGGAATGTGGCAGCCTGTCCTATTTCAAATATGCTTACAAATTAGGTTACTTAGCAAATACAAATGATTAATACGCAAGGGTACTCACTCTGCTTACTTGCTTTTCGGCAAGCAAGGTTTACATGGCACAAACACAGTGTGTTTCTCTGATGATAAACCCTGACAAACTGAACCATTTCTGCTCATGTGGATTTTAAATAACAGAAGGTGTTTCTTTCGAGGAAAATGATTCCTCAATTTAGGAAAATAGCTCTAGTCTTTTACCTGGACTTTAATAGAAGATTGTTAATGTGAGTATTGCAAATGTTTTTGAGAATCTGAAATAAATTGAATCTCAATAGATTAGTTTTTTGTTGTTTTTCTTCAAAGTCATAATTTTCCCTGTGCATTTTCTATGTCTTTTTACAAGTAAGACCCATTGTCTGTCATCTCAAATTAAAAGGTTATCAGGTTATTTTAATTAAAAATGCTCTGTGACTGTGATGGTTTGCAATTTAAATCTTCATACTTAGTCCCAGTTTTGAAGCTCTAAAAGGAGCTCCATTTTGAAGAAAAACTATTAAAATTCTGGATGTGTTTGTGTCAAGACATGTATATGGATTGTTTAACTGTGCTGTCATTCTTAATATTCACAGTAAAGTAATTTTTAGAGAAGCTACATTTCAGAGCAACACCTCTAAACACACTGACTGATTAGCTTTTTTATTGACCATTATGGGGGAGATTATTGTAATCTATGGACTGAAATCAGTTTTTTGACCTATGAAGAGCTTCCTAGTTTATATTTGTTCCATGACATTTGAGGTAATACAATGGCAATTACCTTTAGTCCTGATTAAGATTGCTCTTTGTGGTAGAGCTCATGGTGTTTATGTCTTTCTCCCCTCCCCCATTTTTTTTTTAATAGATAGGGATCATTTCCAGCTTGGCACTTTGTCTCACACACTGAACAGCCAAGCTACCGGCTACCTGGAGCTGTCTGACTGGCCGGAGGTGGCACCTGACCCCTCCGTCCGAAACGTTGAAATAGCCGAGTCGGTACGTCAGCATCATTAAAAGCAGTTTCACTTTGCCAGAAGGCACTCATCAATATAGAGTATTAGACTAAAATACAAGTATTTAAATACTATCTATATGCTGTACTGAAAAACTTTGATGCACTTGAGTATCTGTGTTGCTTATTTTAGCTTGGAAACATGTACAGTGCTTGCTCGTTTCAGTGGGAGAAGTGGATCAACTCTAGGCCGCTTCTGCTTTGCTTGTGGATTAAGTGGGTTTTTTTCTCCCTCTGTCTCACTTTTGATTTCATACCTCTGTTCTTCATAGCTCTGTTTACTGTGCTGTAGTTTGTCAGTTGTTGTTAATGATGAATGTAGCTCCTACCAAAGTAGGAGGTGTTTGTACAAATCCAAGTCTAAACAGGAAAAAAAAAAGGTAGTATGAAGAAAAGGTAGCAGCAGGGAAGGAAACTATATATATTTGGAAATCTGATGTTTGGAAGAGAGCAGTGTTTACATTTCAGATCATCTGGAGATAATTATGAATGTTTATAATAGAAGTTTATAATGGAAGAGTGTCACCTATTAATGCAGTAGGCACTTGTTGACATTACACAGCTGGTCTCTTACTGCCAATACCTTTTTGTTACTGGATTGTAATTCTGAGGTAAAGTCATGTTGTGGTACCAAAGCTGTGATTTATGCATCAGATTCCAGAGTCCTGCTAAATGTCAGTGAAAGCTATTGAACAGTAACAGAAATGTGAATGTATTGGAATATAGTGTGATTCCAGAGGTATGTCATTGCAATAGGTGTACCCAGAAAAGCACTTGGTCCTTGTCATGAACCAACTTCTACAGTAAATTGCACATGAATTAATTTGCAAATAAGACATGAGGCATAGAATGTAGAGAAAATTCTAAAAAGCACGTAGGACTTTCTGAGTCCAGTGAACAGCAATGTGTAGGTAAAACAAGCATTTCTCCTTTGTACTTTATTACTTTTCCACCTTCCTAGATACTTCTTAGGAAAAGAGGTATTTGTGTACAAACTTCTGAAAGCTTTTAGGGGAAAAATATGAAGGCACTCAGCTCAAATGGGGAATTATAAATGATAGGGTTGGCATGAAAGAACCTGTAAAGGTGCCTTTGTCCCTCCCCCAAAAAAACCCAAAAAATGTATTGCAGGAAATTGATCAACTGGAGTAACATCCATGTACAACATAATAGAAAACATCTCCCTCCAGTCATTTAAATCTCAAAACAAACATGAAGATCCTTTCCTTTTTGGGCTGGTTTTTTTTCCTCCCCCCAGGTATTTTCTTTGGAGAGTCTCTTCATTGTCATTAATTTTACTGCATGTACCTCCACAATGTATGCAAGTGAAGCTTGAGTTAAACTGTCATTTACATCCAAAAGAATATTGGCCTTTTAAAATACCAGTTGATGGGTGAAACATCACAAAGCGTTAGCAGCTTTTGGTGTTAGAGAGGAAGCTCTTTCAAAAGTTAGTCTTATTCCAGATCACAGCAGACACCATATATAGTTTTATGCCTATTTGTTCAGGTGTTTTTCCTAGCCTAAGTCTTTGTTCTGCTTCTGTAGTAGTACAGGGGGATACAGAAAGACAAAAAGTATGGCCGAAGTATTGACACTTTCTGGTGTTCTGTTGGTGGTAAGAATTACTTTTATTTGGAGAATTGCAAAGAAAGTGAAATACAATTCCTCTGTGGCTGCTGTAACGTCTGCTGCTTATTGGGTCCACTTTTGTTTCCCCTGAAAATTTGGGATTAGAAAGGTGGTGATTAGCCATGTTTACCCTTCATTCTAGTGATAGACTAAACTCAGCTGAGTCTAGAGATAAAACTCTCAGGTTTCAGGTTCTTTTGGCATAGAAATTTATTTATGATTACTGATGCTTTTAATCTGCCTTAGTAAATCTTTTTCTACACTCGCTAATAGACGTACCCCACCTTTTATAGGTATATACAAAACTTCTGGTTCTCCTAATTGTGGAAAGTAAGAGAAGTTTAAGTTTCTCTTCACTTGTTTAGAGGATTTATTTAGGAACTGATGAATGCTACTACTGCAAGTGTTTTTCTTTGCCATGTTGTGTATCTTTTTGTATTGCTGGTGGTAAAAATAAACTTAGATTGAAATACATTTACAGGCAAAGGAATGGACTGGAATTCTAGGTAAACCAAAGAAAGAGAAAGCTACTGAAAAGTTCTACTCTGAATCAGAAGAGGGGGAAGATGAGTCTGCTGGTACCAATTCATCAGGTAGATATTTGGAAAGCAACTCGCATCTCTGCTGCCTGGAGAGCTGTATCTTCAGAACTGACCACTACTTTAAAAGAATTTGAAAAAGTTAAAAAAAAAAAAATATAAAAAAATTCAGAGCTGTATATAAAACCAGGAAAGCAGGGGCAAAAATTTACATTCACTGTAAATGAGCGTATACATAGCTACAGTAAATACAGTGATGTATTAGCAATACTGCAAAATTAGCAATAACTAATACAGGTATGTCTTGTGCGTTTATTGAATGAATTGGACTTTTCTTTGTTTCCCAAATAAAAAAGCTTGCATGCTATTTTCATTATTTTCATCCTGCTTTGAGTCTAGTAAGAGTAATGGGAGTTTGTAACTCCAAGTAAAACTAAATGCACCTAACTTTTTGTGGGAAGAATTCCCTATATGCTTGGTTGTTGGGAACTGTAAGTCTTGGATGTTTTTTGAATTTCATCATGGATGTAGTACTATTTTGATAGCATGTGCTGCTGTGTTAAATGAATGGCCGAACTTGTTTAACTGTGTAGTCTTTCATGGGGTTTATTCAGTAAATTGTGTTATCATATTGCTTTCAAGTTCGACACAATGTTTTCTATTTATTATAATGGGAGTGATGATGGAGAAGATAACTGACAGCTGCTGCTTAAGTTCAGTGAGCAAAGGTTCCTTTGACCAATCTCCAGGTATCTTAATGCCACACAGGCAGTTCCCCAAGACAGCCATTTCAGTAGGTGTAATACAGTGCAGATGTAATGAAGAACATCATTCTGCCAGGTCCAGACTTTGGGCACACAAAATATTTAGCATTAGAAGAATTATTAGCATTTAATTGAATGGAAGAAGGACACCTTAAAATCTGAACATAGAGGTTCTTCCCTCTCATTTCTAAGCTGAGGAAATACACAGAAGAAGCGCTTAAGAATTGTGTCACTGAAATTAATGGTCTCTGAAGCAAGATAGGAATATATTCACTTAAGATATTTAAATATTTGGTAACTATATAATTCATGAATCAGTGATTCAGTCATCTCTATCAGTATTCAAGAACAGATTATCTAATTAGGCAATTGGTTGAAAAGATAATCTTGCAGTGAAGTGAATGTATAGATTAGAGAATTTGAGGTCATCTCTGACTCCTGACAGGGTTATGTAATTTTGAAGAACCACATGCAATTAATTTATTATTGGGCTTTCTAATTTGATAAAGTATAATACCACAGGCTGAAGAGGACAGGGTTTTAACCTTTTTAAAATTCTGTAAACATTAGGAGAAAGTTAGTCTCCTGTCTGCTTTTGACACAGGATAAATAATGCTAAAGCTTCCAATTGGATCGTAAGAACATTGTTTTATTTAGAACAAACTTGGATTCCTAAAATACTTAGGTAACATATTAAGAAAAAAATTGTAAGAGTTGTTTTTATTTCAGGGAGTGAGACTGGTAGTGAAAGTGAGGAAGAAGATGATAAGGAGGAAAGCAGAAGTAGTGAGAGTAGTGGAAGTTCCTCTCCTAGTGAAGAATCAAGTGACAGTGAATCAGACAGCAAAGAAAGTACTGCAAAGAAAACATCTAGAGCTGCTAATGAAAGGTAGGTATACATTTTTATGGTTTTAATTTTTTGTGATATCAGCTGTTAAAGCATGCTTCCTGTAAACAGTCTGCTAAGCGGCTGATTAGTCTTTTTTGAGGGTATAATGGCCAAGGAGTGATGTCTCCTATTTCAGAATATGTCAGTAATATTCAGTGTATGAGCAGGGTTCATACTTTCATATTAATCAGACTACTCTTATGTTTGGAATTAATTTGTGACTTCAGTAAAATCTTGGGTGGCTTTTTGAAAATTGATGTAACCTTGGGAGGCTGAGCAAGTGATCAAACAGTTGTGTGAAACACATAATTACCTTTTGCAGCAATTTTGCTGAGAGCTAAAATTAAGTCCTTCAACACTTTGCCATTATATAACTAAGACAATTGATTTTTCTAAATAATGTTATATTAAAAAGATTATGATCCAAATATTAGAGGCAAGGGCTGTGAAGGGAAACGGTCATGATATTTAAGTGTTAGCGCTTTTTGAGATTGGCCATTATCAACAACATTATCATGTATTAAAGTATCATTAAAATTTTGAGTAATTGGGGCTAATACCTTGGATTGTGTGAATCTGTTTCTTCCACTGCTGTCAGCAAGTGGCCTCTGCAGACATGATCGCCCTTTACTCTGTAGTCTGCTGCCAGCTCACTTGATGAGTTTGCAGCTCAGCTCAGTCGTGGCTGACAGCACTGATTGGGGCGCAGTACACACTCTGCTCCTTTTATTACAGACAGTAATTAAAGCAGCTCGCCTTGGCACTTCCATAACAAACACAGCATAATGCCCTAATTATGACTTTATTAATTTAAGTCAGGATTTAATGATTTTAAAAGTGATTTATATTGTTTTTCCTGTTCAGAACAAATGAAATCTGTAGGTTAAATTAATACAGGCTTTTCATCATCGCAAAGTTAAAGAGCTAGTTACCAGTAAATTCTTTTTATTAGAATAACATCTGAAATTTTAAGCAGTAAGGTAAACAATGATTACCTATCAAAACTGGCTGATGTAGAATAAAGTAACATTTTTAATCTTCACATCTAATTTTAAAGATAAACTAAATAGGAATTGTTGAAAACCAGCTTACTGCATTTATATAATGTGTTCACAATAACTTATTTGGCAACGCAACTACAGTTTCAATTCAATGACAATGAAAGAAATTTAGATAATTTTGTCAGTACCTGTGTTACACGTCATGAAGAAGAGAATTTAAATAGTGTTAGCTAGTGAATTTTTATGTTTAGTTCATTGACCTCAACAAGTTTTTAAAAGTTGTCATATTTAAATGTAATTTTGATAGTACCTGTTTTTTCACCATATTTTTAATAATCAGATATGCTACACTGGACTATTTTTGTGAAGTGTGTATTCTTTCAGTTTTAGCTTTGGCAGCTTCATGTTTGCTGTTTTCCAAATATAATGCTTTTCACTAGAATATGTGGGGTCGATTTCAAGTTCAGTTACATGGGGAGGCAATATTAGCATGGGTTAGATGTTAATACTGACTTTTAATAATTTTGATTAAATGTTATTTAGGCAATTCAGTCCTGAAAGGTTCTTGGGAGGTGAAGGCATTGCCCTAACTATTTTCCTGTCTGTCATGTTTTCAGTTCTCCTCCTCTGTCTTTTTCCCTTTTACAACATTGCTATCTCAAACTGTAATGCAGCATAGTACATTCTTTTGTACTGCTCCTAACGCTAAGCAATAATGCATAACGGCTTAATTTGAGTCCAGAGGGACTCTTAGTAGTTGAGTGGTCTGGATTTGTTTAATTATTGTTGACCTTGTTACCCTTCAAGCACTTTAGTAACCAATTTATTGTCTTGGGGCAGTAGCTAAATCAGGTGGTATATGAAACACCTGATTTGGAAGTATAAAATGGGTGCCTGAAGCGCCAAGAACAGAGGGAGTTTTTCTATATGCAACACTAATTTACCTGCTTCATGATAATCATTAGGGAACAATTTTCATTTCTTGCGATAATTCTAGGTAGTAGCTTCCCCCCCACCCAAGACAAAATGGTGATCTATAATTGGCAATTATAGTGTTATTAGAAGCAAAGGAGGCAGATTTTAACAATATTCTGTAGCTATTAGCATAGAGTAACAGAATCCAGCACTGCCAGGGTGAACAGAACTTTACTGTGGGAAGAACAGTGTCTCTGAAGTCCATTAGCTGTAAGGTACTCAATATGACCAGAGATGTCAGAATGTAATAGCTCTTCTGTATAAACCCTTTAATGGGTTGAAATATTTGTAGATACTATGGGTCTTATTTCTAGGGGGCTTAATTTAGAAGAATTAATGAAGAAATAAATTCAATGCATTGATTTTTTTTTTCTTTTTAAACCAACATTACTTTGCAAAAACATCTTATAAACCATCAAGATTCTGTTAATCACAGGTGGAATAGTCTGAAAATTTATTTATGTAAAAGGGTGTCTGCCGTGTTTCTGAAATGTCACAAGCACTGCATGCAAATAATTTCAATATTTAATATCTTCACGTTTTTGTTTGGCTGTTTTGTTGGTTTAGATTATATGCGATGATTTATTGTGTAACGTTGTAGCTGAGCTTTTTATCTTAAATACTGATCTAAAATTCTTTTAAAAAAACTTTGAAATGTTAACATAGTATATTGCCTAAGCAGATTCATTTGGTGGTTTTACATGTCTCTTAAGTAGTTTTTTCTTAATATGTAGTGATTCAGAGGACACTGAAAAGAAAACAAAGGGCATCTCCAAAAAGGTAACCACATCTAGTTCCTCTGATACGGAATCTGCTTCATCAGAAGAAAGTTCTTCAGACTCCAAGTCAGGATCGTATTCTAAAAGTGACTCTGAGCCTGAAAAATCTAGAAGTACTACTTCTAGTAAGGTAAAATAAGGGATTTTTTTTATATCCTATCCAATAATGGGAAGATGCATTTAACAATCCATATGTGTTTCTTTCTGCAGGAATGGAGATGGTAGTGGTTTTATGGCTATCTAAAAACCCAGAATGTCTGAAAAAAATTTTTGACCTTTTATAGAAAGACCAATATCAAAGTAGTTTGATAGGTAAAGCAAATAAGAATATTTTAAAATTAAAAGCATATTTCAGTTTTAATTGCATTATATTTTTACTCCAGATAGATAAAGAATAATAGAACCTAATTAATTTTTTTATGTTACTGTTGAACTGGTGAAAGCAGGGTAGTTTGCAAAAGTAATATCCTGATTTGGGATGATTGTTATCTTGACATACGATTACTAGAGGACCTCCATCTGACAGTGAGCAAAACCAAGAAACAAATGTTAGTATATTGTTTCTTGAGAGCTTGAAGACATTGTAATAAAACCACTAGCTGCTTTTAAAATTTCGTGTTAAAATTGAAAGTGGTGCAATTAATGCATCTGTACTTGAGGTGTGTACATAAATTATAGAATTAATATTCTTAAGAGTAATGAACTTTTTATTGCTCGCTGTCTCTGATAGGAATAAAGCTTAAAAATTGTTGCATTACTTCAAATTGTATTACCTTTCTTACAACATTGATGAAGTAGCAAACTTTCAAATGCATCTTTTTTAAATTGGATTTGGAAATGTTTGAATAAGCAGAAATACTCAACAGAACCATTCATGTGTCAATTCAGGTTTAATTCCTTACCTTAGTAAAGAAAAGGAGGTTAAAAGCTCACTATACTCAAGCTACCATTATAAAGCAAAAGCTTATGGCATGAATTGGTTTCTGTTTCTCTGCCTTTCATTTAAAAAATAATTAAATGGGGAAATTTATGCTTAATCTGTAAAGGTAGAATAACAAAAGAATTTTTGAAACTTACTCCTTTGTTATCAAATATTTCTTGTGCGTTTCTTTCTGTGTATTTTATTTTTAAAAAAAAAGGATAAAATTGT
This sequence comes from Nestor notabilis, assembly GCF_000696875.1. Taxonomy (NCBI): domain Eukaryota; kingdom Metazoa; phylum Chordata; class Aves; order Psittaciformes; family Psittacidae; genus Nestor; species Nestor notabilis. The sequence continues at coordinate 22,362 of NW_009940901.1, read as the reverse complement.
AGCTCAGAAGTTTCCATTTTACTACCAATATGTGGTTTTGAAAATTGATTTTTAATAAAGCCAAGATATTTCACTCAGGATTACTGTATAGAATGAAGAATAGTCAAAACAGTCATTGTTTGTTGCACTTGATACAATTGTAGAAGCTGGTGGACAGGTGTGTTTTGAAAAGTTAAAGAGGGAAGGTTTTAACTTTATTAAGTTGTTTCAGTGTGCATTTCTTTTAATTGCGGAAGTAAGGTTCTCTGTTTCTCTAAATCTTGAACTAATGTTGCCCATGATCTTTGTTTTCTAACTTTATAGGTCTGTGTAAGAACTCTGTGTTGTAACCCTAATTTTTAATATATTCCCTTCTTCCACTAAGTAGAACAAAAGATGAAATGAGACTGTAGCATCTGAGAAATGGAGGTGTGTTTCTATGTTTTGATCATTGTTTCCTGCCCAAGTACCACACTGGATAATTCATCTATGACAGAGTTTTTTCTAGTAGGGTAGGCAAACTGGATCTTGCTAAAAAATAGTAGCACAACAAATACAACCTAAATTCTTCTCAGAATAAAAGAAAATTCTAATCAGAATAAACTCCTTTGACACTAGATGGGATGTTAATTAATTCTAACAGTTTGCAGCTTCTCATATTAGCACAGTATTTTTTCACCAGAAAGTAATAGGTACCCTGACATGCTTAGTTTTGAGCAGCCAGTGCAACACCGTGTTCAGAGAGTAATGTCTGCCCTCAGCTGTATTGTCCATTTTTCTCAGGATATCAGTGCTATTGTTCATGATTTCTTTCTCTACAGTTACCTAAACTGCCTAGTTCTTTCATGGGATATTTGGGGACTACTAGCATAAGGAAACTTTTTGTATTTTAAAACAGCAGTCGAGAATGCGTTAAGTTAAATACACTGAATAATATGAGAAACAAGATGTCCAAGAAGCTTAGGATTGTGTTGTTGAAGTGAATGGAAAATTGTCAAGCCCTTGGATTTTAAGAGAAGAGAAAGAAAGCTGCGGTAGTCCTGAAATCTTACTTGATCAAGAAGCAATTGATAATGATCTGTGAAGAGCGTTAGAGATCATAGAATCATCAAATGGTTTGTCTGGGAAGAGGCCTTAAAGATCACGTAGTACCACCTCCTGTGCCATGGGTAGGGACACTTTCCACTAGACCAGGTTGCTCAAAGCCCCATTTCATTTACAGGAAAATCTCTGAACTTTTCTGCTTCTTTCCAGGCCACCCAGGAAGCAGATGGTTTCAGCCAGGCTTTCAGAAACACATGTTTTTATTATGATAGATTTTTACTGGAAAAGCTATTTCTTCTGTTATTCTGCTACAGGGTGTTCTTAATTTTGTCAGTATATATGGGGAGATGATTCATTAGCATTTCCTTTCCTTTTAAATAAAACTAATTATTTTTTGAATTTCATATTGGTAAGAGGAGTAGTTAGTAGGCTCTATTTTTATTGTTTCTCAGTTTGCCACACATTATGATGTATGCTGCATGGCTGATGTATTAGGTGATGTTTACTGTTCTGTATGTTTTGTTGCGTACCATTGCCATGTTCAGCAGAATTTTCATAATTAAAAAGGTTCAATTACACTTCACATGGGAGCTTAATTTGTGCATACATCCATGCATATACTAGCATTAAAATTGGTTACAAAAACTTCAGATTATTTTTCTTGCATATATTATTGTTTTCCTTTTTTTTTTCTTAAAGAATCATTTTGTAAAAGCTGTTGTGTTCACTGTAATTGAACTGCAGTGAATAGAAAAGTCACTCTCTTGTACTGCAGTGTTTTATATCATTTTGAAATATGGATAGTTCGAGGTGTTCAGATACATATTATACTGTAAGCATAAATACTGTAGAGCTAAAATGCAGATTTTCAGATCATGCATGTATAAGTAGGTGTCTCTACAGTGGGATTTTAAAATCAGCTACTGTTGACCTCCTTATACAAGTATAATACAGTCACTCAGCTGTTAAAAACCTGATCCACTATTTAAAAAATATACAAAAACAAATTGTCTATCTTTCTGCCTGATCTCTTTTCAAGTGCTAACACAATGGAAACAGTGGGTGATCTGTCAATGCATTTGGATTGTCAGTGATGGTTTTGTATAAATATTGGGAGAATAAGAAATAAAATCGCACAGCAAAATATGATTTCATCTGCCTTTTCTCTGCAGCTCCATGGCTCATGCTGCGGTGTGAAATTCTCATTTTACACACTTTGCAGGCGGAGCACATGAATTATGCATTGAGCAAGAGAAATCTCCTGTTTCAAGTCCTATATGCAGTTACCAGGTTCTATCTCTATTACCAAGATGAATTGCAAATGGAGAAATGTTTGATGGAATATAGCTTAACTTCTTTGTTTAGTATTCTTTTCCCATAGTGGGCTCTCTTGGTAGGAAACTGTTTGGGTTATACTGTAGACTTAGTTTTAAGAAAAAAGATGAAAAAATATGTTCCAAAGCAATGCCAGACACATCAGAGCCTTTTTATTGTCTTGCTTTAGAATGCAGAGCCTTTTTTATTCAATAGGAATATCTGTTGCTAGTGTTTGTTGCATTCATTGGCTACTTATTATTCCTAGAAAGCCAATCAATTTTCTTTTCTTGGAAAAAGCGAATTAAAAATAATGTTTGAAATAGGCAAGACTCCTGTAAATCGATTTCTTTGGTGTTTCGTACAGAATTACGCACAATATGTGTAGACTCATATATTTAGAAAAAGACATATAAATATGAAAATATTTGTGTATTTATGTGTGTGTGTAGCATGCATACACATATAAGTAGCTGAGTATTTACTTAAGCTTGACACACTTGACTGAAGTAGAAAATAAGACGTGATTATACTTTAACATTAGCTTTATATTGATTTAGTTAGCATGCTGGTTTACATTTCCCAGATGGTAGGGATTTTTGTTTGTTGATGGAGTTTTTTGGTTTATGGTCGGAGGTTTTTTTTTTCTTTTGGTTTTTTGTTACAGTAAACTGATGTGTGTAAGTACAATATTCTGCTAGTGTGCAGTGGAAGTTTTTTTTTAACAAGCATTCCCTTGATGTAATGATTCTGTACTTGTCCCTTATCTTAGGACCATTTTATTTTGTTTTGAAGTATAACAAAGAAATTCCCTTGAAGGATTTTCCCCATTTTTAAAGATGAATTATGTAGTATATCAAAAATGCATTTTCTATATCAAGCTTTGTAACCACTCACTTAATAACTACAACAGAATAGTAAAATAAATAACAGAAAAAACCAAACTGAAGTGTACTATTATCATAGAATCTTAGAATCATAGAATAGTTAGGGTTGGAAAGGACCTTAGGATCATACTGTTGGTGTTATTTGTGACATACAATGTCCTATCTTATTTGTCTTCAGTAAACAGGTTAACAGTAAGAGGATTTCTTGGCTCTGACTCCTAATTTTTTTTAAACATCTTGACCTAGCAATGCTGCCATTGGTGGAACTGAAGCATATTCAAAATTTTCGTCTTTGTGCTATAGCCTCTCATGTGGTTGAACCACTTTTGATAGACTTTAATTGACTGCACAATAAAAGGGAATGGAATCCCTTGTCCCATCTAGAATAATCAGCAAATACAGAATTCTGGCTAAGAATAACCTTTGAACCTTGATCATAGTTGGAGATAGAACTATCTATCCCAGTTAGAGATAGAACTATCCCCAGGATAACTGGGGATAAGGAGTGAAAAAGTTCAGAAACTGCATGAATGTATTTGCATTTTCTTTAACAGTGTTCTCTTTTAGTATGTTCTTGTGTCTGAAGAGTTTGTAGTTTAGCAAAAAACTTGTGATACGTAGTTTATTTTAAAAGTGCTGCAGGTAACAGCCAGACTCCTGATTCAGGGCTAAATATTCACCAAATGGTGCTATAAAAAGACATGGAATTCATGGAAAGAATTGTCATGAAATCTTTTCTCTGACACTTCATGGGCATGAGTAATTCAACTAGGACATGTAGCTTATGAAGTACACTTTTCATCCTTATTTCATAGATTCATTTTTTTTTTTTTTTTTTTTTTTTTTGAAGTAGCTTAAAGAAGCTTAATGACTTGCCAGTGGTCACACTGAAAGAGAAAAATGAAGTCTGGTAGTTGTGACCAGAATGAAACTTGAGGTTCTGCAGCAGAATCGCTCACTAATTCTGGACAAGGCATTTAAAGAATGGAATAACATTAGCACCATTTTAAGTATATTTTGTAGTATTTCCTTTGTCTAGAAGAGTTTTGTGTTTCAGATAAATCAGCAATAGTAAAACACTCAACATCCATAACAGTAACAACTATTTAAGTATGTTGGTTTAAAAATAATTTTTAAAATACTGACTTCCATTCTTCTCTGTTCACAAGATTCTTCTCCTCCCAGAATATCTAAAGGACATCTGTAATGATCACATAAATGACTACTGTCTATTTGAGCCATGGGTTTATTGGAAGAAAATGATGAACAATGTCATTTTGGCTCAGGTCAAACCTTGTAGTCATTAACATCAACAGCTTCAAACAGTGAGAATAGTAGCTAGTTTCTTCCATGTTCTTTGGAGGGAACCGTAGATTTTCTTCCAGAATCAGAAGCAAATAGTTATTTTTATAGTTTAAAATAGTTATTTTTGTTAGTCTGCAACTGACCTTGAAGCTGAGAAACTAGAGGAAAAGGAATGCATCTTTAGAAGTAGTCATTTTATTCTATGGTAATAGTCAAAGAATGTGATTCTGGAGTTTAATCCACTCAAACTCTGAGTTTGAGAGGAATCCAAGCTCTTGTATGAATTTGTATCCTGTGTGTCTGAAGAGACTTTGACAGCTTGCAAGAAATGGAAGCCCAGATGGGCACATGGAGTTTTACTTACTTATTTATGCCTCTTGTTTTATTAGAAAAGTTAAAAGAACAGTATATGTGTATGCATTTAACTGTCACATGCTGTTGAAGAGGAACTGGTAAACTAGAAGATTCACGAAGTGCGACTCCTGTAACTACATTTAAATAACTTGCAATACCTTGAGTAGAGAGCAATGTCATAAGGTCTAAAGGCAGTTATTCTATGAAAGAGTAACAAAGCTTTTTGTGAGATGAGTGAGGCGGAGAGAACAAAGTCAGGGGAGTTCTTCAGCCCATCCAGACAAAGGATGCTTTAGAGTGGATAGGAACAGCATGATCACAAAATCCAATGGGTAACGTGTCCAGGTTCTGGCTACATCCAAAGATAAATACTTTCTACTAAACTACCCTAGTGGGAGTCCGTATTGCGTTGTGACATACTAAATGCTGTCCTGAATCATCACTGTCTAGACATGTTCTGTATGTATGATGAATACTTGCTCTTATTAGATTTGCTTGCAACTGTTTATTAGTTGAAAGAAATTTTACTGAAATATTATTTGCCAAGTCACCGAGATTACTCTTATTACTGCTCTACTCTACTTAAGGTACTGCCGGTTGTTACTGGTATTGGAACTTGATCCTAAGGCTTAAAACAGAAGCTTTTTTTGGAGACAAAAATCAATGTTTTGTTATTTTTCCAGCAATTAAGTAAAAACCCAGTAGATGATGGGACAGGATTCCATACTCCTAGATAAGAGCAAATAACACTAATTTCTTACTGAATGGGTTTTGTCCTGTTTTTCATATGGAAACAGAGATGTTAGCATCCAAGTCTTTAAAAAAAAAAAAGCTTCTATCTGTGCTTTAATAGTCTCAAATGAAGTGTCTGATCTGTCTCCAAAAGTTTTCTTTGAGTAGTGACTATTATTAATATTAAATGAAAAAAAGGGTTTTAGGGGAGTAAATGTAACTCAGATGTGGAGTTTACGTTCAGTGTAACTGTACAAAGAAATCTTTCTTACTAGGCAAATGCTCCGAATCCTGAGCTCTGAAAATAGATACATTTTTATTTTACAGCAGAGAAAATACACTTTGCTTCAGAAAAGTATTAAAGACTTTGGGTTTTTTGGCTGATACTGTAAAGGATTAAATATTCATGTATTTTAACAGAAAGAAGAAAAACCAGTACAAGATAGAAAAACGCCAACTAAACAAGACGTGTTTCTCTTAGATTTAGATGATTGTAAGTATCTTAATTAAAGGCTAATTTTTGTCATGGCATAAATTCAATTCAGTTAATTCAGTGAATTTTAATGAATTTTAAATGTGTGAAACACTGATTCTGTTTATTTGTTGTGCCAGCTTCCTGACCAAAAGAAAAAAAAAAGAAGCTTAGACTGTCAACTTATTTTTAAGCACAGTTATTACAGGAGATGATTCTGTTTGTTTGGTTTAGAACTGAGAAATAGTTTCAAATTTTAGAATGTAGTGGTATGTAAAAGATTTATTTTAAGAACTGTTATATGCCTGGACTTGTTTTTTGTTAAAGTGGGCTTATTTTCTCAGGTGCTAATGGATGTTACTTGCACAATATCTCTGCAACTTATGAACCAATTGTGGTACTACAATAAGATGCTAAAAATCACAATTTTGAAGAACAGAGTAAAATGTAGTCTTGGGAGGGTAGGGTAGAGCTGACACTGTTTTTTGGCTATGCTCTGTAGTGCTGTTCTTTGTGTTTACTTCTGTGGGTGCAATGCATGTTAGAATTGCATTAATGAGTGCTTTGCGCATAACTTGTAAATGAAAATATGCTGCATAGTATGAATCAGGCTGAAGGATGAAGTAGAGGAAAAAATGGGAAAGGAGGACAAAATACTCTTAATGTAACTAACACATCTATGTATCAGTTTTATTTATATTTTCATTGTTTATTTTGAATATTGGGGCTATATGTCTGAAAAAATATACAAGGATAAAATAATTATATCAAGACTTAAAACCTTTTTGCACTCAATAAAAATAGCTCATTGTCCTTTCCAGTATTTTAATCCTTTTTAAAGTTAAATATCAACTGCCTTTTTATTTCTAGTCTGTCCTCTGACAACTCCTACAGCGGTTCCTACAGCAGTTGTTTTGTCCCCAAGTTTAACAGCAGACCTAGAGGGATTAAGTCCATCAAGATCATCAATCATTGATGTAAGCAGCCTTTAAAAAATGGGGTGTGTGGATGAACAGGGCAGGGGGGGGATCTTACTTTAAGCAATTCACATATTTTTGAAGCAGTCATTAATGATTGGGGTTTAAATTTTTTTCACCTATAAATATCTTGTATGAAATTCTGCATTTTATGCAAGGCTGGCAGCTTTTTTTGCTGTGTAATAATTATATTCTGAAATGTGGAGAAAAGTATGAATATTGCATGTCTGATTTGGATGCCTTCAAGGATTTTTAACCTTCTCTTTCAGTCTTTTTCTCTTCCTCAGGGAAACTTAAATTCACAGATTAAATATCCAAACTGTACAGACCTTTCAAGTCGTATAGTTGCTACACAATGAAAAATAAACAAGAAAATCACATACATATTAATCCTCAGCCTGTTTGTTACCATACATGCCTCCAATTATGATGTTTTGCTACTTGGAAGTAATTTTTCATGAGTATACGAAGCATAGCTCCTCAGTGCAAATAAAAAGGGTATAGATTTACAATCAGTAGTGTATCAGTATGTGTCATGATTCATTCTGTTAGTGCTTTCTGCTTTGTAGCACTTTCCATTAGGGAATCTCAAAACTATAGGTATAATTAAGGTTAGCAAAGTCATGGAGGTAGAGGGCATTCCTTTGTTGGGGGAAAGGATAGTACTTTGCATTCTTTCTTGGTTGGTGAGTTTTTTTAGTTGTTTTCTTTTTCCAATTTAAATTTGCAATTTAGTAAGTAATTGCAGTGGTATAACATAGGATACTTATCCTTGCAAAAGTGGATGCGAGTGACCAAACCAAAAATACCTGTGGCACAGGCATTTTTTAGCCTAGCCTTGTTTCTACTGAGGCTGGTATATAGAACCTACACTGCAACTTTAATAATTGTTGCTAAGGTACTTTGTGCTGGCTTTTGGAGCAATACCTTTTCAAAGTTAAATGCTTCTTACATAAATGAACTGCACAAATAATTTGACTCAAGAAATAAAAGATCTTAGCTGATGATTTGGTTTTCCATTTACAGGCTTTTAAATTTGGTGTTGAAAAGGTAGACTTTAAGATAATTTGTTGGATATTAGCCTTATCTAAGAAAATTGTGATGTGGTTTAAATTTCAAGCAGAACAGTAAAAGCGGACAGGCAGTCACTTTGCCTGGTGCATAGTGATTCACACGTCACACAGTCTGAAAATGCCAGAAATACTGTACCATGTTACTTTATAGTGCAGTATTCAGCATTAGCTGGCAAGCCTGTGTTTTAACTACAACTGCATTGTTAGTCCCGTGATTGCAATCCCACAGTTGCTCCTTTGCCATCCTTTATGGCTTTGATAGTTCAAAACACAGGCAATCATCTGTTTTCCTGGCACAGGGTTAGCTTAAGAATAAGTTTGGTGTCTTTGCTTTACTTCAGAATTACCATCTTTGAGGGTAAGTTAAAGATGGCAGTCGGTAACGTTGGATGCTTGAGAACACCCTCTGTTTGCCAGTGTCTTTAGTTCTTTCATCATCTACAATACATGAACACGTTCCTCTCCCACATTCATGCTTGTTTTCCTCATGATTGCCGCTATTCATTTCCTAAATTGCTTCTTCCCATTCTTCAGAAGGTAGCTACATGAAATAGAGGTGTTAGATACAAAGAGCTAGAAGGCGTAGGCTAAACAGTGGACAATTTCTGCACGCAAGGGCCGATTCTACAAAACGCCTCTCTCAGTACTGCTGAGTTCCTGGTAAAATATGCAACCAGCTGGAACATCTTCTCATACTCTCTGGACTGCACACAGCCCAGATCACGTAAGACCTAATTGTTGCTGCCTGGACAGTGATTACATGTTTTGGGCTATATTTTGTTTTCAGATCTAAGCTCATGGCATTCATTACCATTGATAATAGTTGTAGATATACATGAGGTCTTTTGCTCAGTTTTGTGTACCAGGAAGCAACAAATGCTAAACACTAAGGTTAAAAACTCTTCTATTATTCTTTCAGATAATATCCATATAGTGTAAAAAGTCTTGTGTGCCAGTAGTTAAATAACTATTGTCACATGTTGTTCAGCACCATCAGCTAATTTTCTAAAAAATGAAAATATAAAAACAGCTTTTATCACTTCATGGGGGAATATTCGTCTTAAAATAGGACTTGGAATTTAATGAGTGATGACTAATTCTAAAAATAAGGAGGATAGTTGTCATACTTCAAAAAACTTTTTCTTCCTTCAATGGGAGAGAAAATGAATTTAACTCTAGGGCACATGCCAAAGTAACAGTGAGAAATTAATTTATTACTAGGCAATGGAGAGCATGGAGTAAAAATAGATAAGTACAGTATATGACCCTAATATCAAAGAAATGTAGCAGCCACTTATCTTGGAATATGTCAGGCAGTCTATTATTCAAATCATTCAGGACTGTAATTGGATACAGCTTTTAGAAACTTCAAATTCAAAGCTGCTGAACATTATAAAAAGCATAAATACAAGAATGATTTTACAGTAATGGTATGGGTCTCTTTAAACCTGCAAAACCTAAATATCCTTGAATAGAAACTACAGTGCACAACCTAATGCTTTGTCCTGTGGCTAATTTGTTTTTATGATTCATGTTTACATATAGCACATGTTCCCCTCATATAAATGCACACATGCGTATTATAGTCTATTCCAGGAAAAGAAAATCCTCTGGTGCATGTAGTCTTACCTTCAGGTGGTTCAACCAAACCAGGTAGCTAAGGTCACCAGAGGCTTCTATAGGCTTTTCAGGGTGTACAGGCAAGACGATTCAGACCTGAGTGCTTGAGGAAACTCTGCATTTGGAGTCAGTTGAGTTTTAGATGCATACATTTGCAGGTTTGAAAGATACTTGAAGATGTGCTGCTGTGAAAAATAGGAGGTGAGAGAAAGCTGCAAGCTGTCAGTGTAAAGTGGTTATCTGAAAACCATGGAAATGGGTGTTGTCCCTGAAGGGGTTATAAAGTCGGAGAAGAGGGAATTGAAAGCAAAACTCATGAATTACATAAAGACTGGGAGGGTTATAGCCTACTGCAGCAAATAATATTTTAAACAGGAATGCTGAGAGGAGGAAGAGGAGACCTATGGTATCAAAGAGAAGCAGAAGAGGGGAGTGCTCATTAGTTCCTACCCATCACACAGCTGATGAGAAAAAAAGCTAAACCACCTGTTCTTTTCTCATTAGCTTTTTAGATGGTAAAAATGTTCAAGCAATTGCTCTCCCAAATGTGTAGAGCCCCGACTGTGCTGCATATGATAATTAACTAGTAAAAATGACATACTTTTAAAAATAAGTGAGAAGGAAATACCGCTTTGGTAGCAAGAAACTTGTTATGATACAGAACGATGTTAGTGCAAAGATGAATTGACAGCTGGACCAGAGCTCTGATAGTCGCAGCAGTTACATGGGGCAAAAAATGTGTGGAAATATGGGCTGAGTTAAGTAGGATTTGAGGGAGCAGATTGTTTCTCCTGCACCAAGTAGAGAATAATTTTGGGAAAAAGTCAAGCGTTAGTTAGAGAAGGTCATGATAAAAGCATGTAAAAGCAAAGGAGGGGAAAACTGCAGTGAGGAAGTATTTATAAAAATATTTAATGCAACAATTTAGTGTTGTCATTTATTATTGTGTATATGGAATTATGGTATAATTGTAGAAGTGGTACCACTTTACTTACTAAGGTTTTACTCAGCATGTTCATTATATTTTCTTGATAGTAGTTATTACCAATAATACATTTTTATTGTTTGCTGCTTCTAATAGTTCCACAGAAACTGTTTAGAAAGGAAGGAGTAAATCATCTTGTTTTGTTTCATGTCTTCAACAGAACTTTTCAATGTGATGCACTTTGAGAACTTCTTTAGAGTGGTGATGCATAAAGCAGAAATAATAGCTTTTGACAAAAGTCAAGGTCGAACTGCAGACCTGTCAAACCAGATGATAAATACATTTAATTTCAAATTGAGCACACTTACAGAATTCCTTGAGAAATAGTAAACATAAAGTCCCTCAACATTCAACTAGAGATATTTTTCAGTATAGAACACCTTAAATATGTTTTTACCATTTCTAGGTTGTGGGGGTAGTCTTTACAGGGGAAACTTTCTTAACATTTAGGTTGCTTTGGCCATTTAGGCTGTTTCTCATTCCACTACAACAAGTGTTAAAACTGACTCTGAAGTAAGTTCATTTCCTACATGAAGGATCTTCTCTTAGAAGTACTGGGAACACAAAAATTGCATAATGGATTAATATCATGGCTGTAGTCTGGTGTGCAGCTTGCAGGACAAGTTAGCATAATGTGCTTAAAAATTTGCAAAATCCTACAGTAGAGAAATGAATAGGAGTTCTTCCAAATATTTATTCAAGTGCGCTCAGTGAGTTTTAATTTTTTCAGAGCCTGGTTAGCGGTAGTTATTCTATAGCTTTAATACATTTTTCATTCATATAAGCTCTAGTCTGAGTTCTTACTTCAGGAATGGCTGTATCAGAAGAAACATTAACTTGTTAATACCGTGAAAGAGATGTAGTACTATTGTTTGTGATAGCAGAGGACTGTGTGCTCAACTACCATTGATTTTTAATTAACTTGTTTTTATATTACTGTCCCTCTTATGACACTTCCATATTTTTTTACTGAGACAAAAGATGGTTCTTTTAAATCAGTTTTCAATGTTAGCCGCATCTTCTGTTCTCTCAGATGTTTCTGTGTTAGGATAACACAAGGTTACGATATTCTTGATATCATTTTATTAATTTTTATAGTTCACTATTTGCCCTCTTGTTTTTCATCTTCCTGTAAGAAATGTGTTGTCCTTCTGGTGTTTCATCACAGAAGAGCTTTTTCCTATGCAGTGTTTTCATTATACTTCTTCTGATGCCTTTCTTTTTATTATAAAGAGAGAGGTGGAGGGGGAAGTGTGCTGCAAAACAGTCCATGTATATCCTATCCCTGTACATGCTTACAGCTTGTTTGTGTTGTTGACTACACTTGCATATGGAGAAGAGGTGTTTTTGGAGTTCTGCATAGTTTTCTCTCCAGCTTCATTTCTTAAGATTGTGCTTTTTGCATGTGGAACAGTTTAAAGAATTTGCGTTGTCTCCATTTTCCCTTACTCTGTGCCCTAGAACATTTGTAACTAGCCTAAAGCTCAGTTGAAACCACTTGCTACAGATACCGTGTCAGCAGAGCGCCTGGGAAAGTTTGTACCTATGAAGCAAATAAAAAGGTATAGTCTGAAATTTTAGAGTTAAAAAGCAACTTTACCTTAGTGCTGCCCAAAATTCAGTTGTAGAGCTGATTAGGTGTGACCTGATGCTTGTGGGAAGGCAGTGTGGTCCAGTGCATACAGAACTGGGTGTTACATATGGAAAATGAGTTCTATTTTTGGCTTACTACTTGCTGTGTGATCTGGAGGGAGTAACTTAATCTTTTAGTTTTCCATCTGAAAAATGAGGATAATGGTGCTTACTCACCTTGGGAAAGCATTTGGAGATCTGCAAATGAATGTAGCTACTCATCAGCAGATATTAACCATTGCCAAGACAGAGAAGGAATGAAACAAAGACCTCCTGCATGCTTAATTTAATTTCTCTATGTTTATATAAGTTTACTATATAAGAGGGAATTCTTAAATTGCTAACATAGTATATGTGTTACGTAAAAAATTCGAAAGTTATAATGTCCTTTCAGAAACCGCTTACACATGCTTTTATAAAATGATAGCTTAAAAAAAATTCAAACCTGCTATGAGAGTATTTTTTAAAGTGTCATTCCACCTTTACTCTTTAATTAGGAATTAATTTATCAATATTTGTGATATTTGTTGGTGTCAAAGCCTTCAGAATACCCATCTTATGTTTAAGACATTAAAACTTAACAAGCACTACACTTAAGAACTAAGAACCTTCAACTTCTTTTCTTCTAAATAAATTAGAGAATTTGCTTTGGAAGTTCAGACATAATCTTTCTTCTGAGTCAGAAACAAGTTTGTGATACGAGGCACTGGACCAAGTCATAGTGTGCCCAGTCTGAGAGATATATTGTATTATTAATATGTATAATTTCATTTATTTAGTTGATTACTGTGTGGTTTAGTACTAGATACTCTCCAGATTGGGTCTTTTATTTATGCTTTTATATATAATGTATACATTGTATAGTTTATATGTTATAAATTATATACTATGTATAATTAGTTATCAACTTGTGTATTAATTAAATTGTATTCTGCGTAATCGGAGCTTTGATTAACAGTAATGCTCTTGATTCAATGCTATTTTGCTGTTTTGTTATCTTGGGAGCAAAAATGATTAAACAAATATTAAAATATATTTTAAAATAAAGTGCTAAAATTGCAAAGTAAATTGAAATTACAATATTAAAATCCAATTTATAAAATAGAAATCAAAGGGGATGTGAGATACTGCAAAAGAAGAAACTTCTTTAGATAAGTTACTGTGGGGAAACCCTCAATCTTTTTTTGCCTTCTGTTGAAAGTCAGTACTGTCCTTAAAACTAATCCAACTTTTCTGAGAATTCAGTGCTTAGATCTATGAGAGAATTTAAAGTAATGCTGCTTTTTCTTTCCAACATGAAAAATACATGTATTTTGCTCCTTAAAATAAGACTGCTGTAAATAGAGTTGGTGCTAGGTATTTAAAAGCAAGGGTGTGTAATACGTGTCGTTGATTCCGTAAGTTATTCTTTAAATGTGTAACATATTAATGTATGTAAAACAGAGTGTGTCTGTATGTGTGTTATGCTGTGTAACTCAGAAAGAAGAGAGGGAGGGGTAACACAGGATGCAATTTTGTTTTACTTTGTCAATAAAACCTAGCTTTTAAAAATTTCAATCACATCTTTCTAAGGTAACATTTACCTCCTCACATCTTTAGCATCTATCAGACATGACATGGGACATATTCATTGACCCTAAAAATTTTTATCAGTCTCATGCACTGGAAGGGGGCAGCCCCAGCCAGACAAGAGGCTCATTTCAATTTTAACGGCTGTAATTAAAGGTTAATTCACTGAGTCAGGATTAACGAGGAAAGTACAAATGATAGGCAAGCAGCTGCCTTTATAATACAGGATTAGAACAATGCAATTACAATAAGAATTAGAAAAAATCAACTTCCTGAAAAGGTTCTGTAATGAATGAACTGCATTTCTCTGGCCTTAATTGTGGTACTTAAACATGAAGGCTCTACAGCACAATTTTGGGGTTTTTTTTGTTGTTGTAGTAACACTTGATCAGCAGTGTGTCTACTAAAGTAGATAGTATGCCAACTACAATGACAGCAACTGTTATATTGATAAATTTAATACTGTGCTATACTGAAAACCTGCAGGCTTACTTTTATATTATAGATAAATGTGCTAGCCACATAGATGACTGCTTCAAACTTTGTGATTAAAAGTATTTCTGTTACACTTCTGCAGTTGCTTATTTTAGCCAATTTCTTTAAGCAACCTTAAAATTACATTGAATTTTTAGAAAACACTGATGTAAATGTTTCCCTTTACATTATTCACACTCATTTTATGTCATATTCTTAACATTTGAAAGTAATCTTAGTTTATGAATCAATGTGTATCAAATACACTCTGACTTTAACATCCTGTTGCATCTGTGTGTGTGCTGCAGTTGCATTAATTTGTATAATTTAAACATTGGTGTGATTAATATGCTCACACAGTCCCATCTTGTATAAATGTAAAAATAATACAATCAGGTAAAGTTCTGACCACCTGTTCTTAGCTTCCTTTAAAAATTCTAACTTGTAAGTAAACATATCAAATAGAAACAGCTTTATAGTAAAAGGAAGCCAGGTAACATTCTAAAATGAAGCATTAGACTGCTGTAATTTCTTAACTTTGAAGTAGTGAATAATTGTGACAAAAAAAGTCTTCAAAATTATCTCTGCACAAATAAGTAGTGTGAATTTCTCATATGCTCCTGTTCTTAGTTGCTAGTTTTAAAGTCCATTTGCTTCTCTATTCTCTTTTAACATAAAGGATCTATTACATCTGTAATAGTCTATTTACAAATTTCTATGCTTACTGCTTATCTAAAACTTTGGAAGTATATGCAAACATATGGACTTGAATTTTCAAAAGATGATACTTCACAAAGGCAATCAGGAGGGTACTCTGCAAGCTGAGGCTTCATGAAAGAACTATGTATTTTTATCAGTGTCTTTAGAGTTGTGCTGGGCTGTCATCTGCATGCTGGAATGCAGCTGAGCATTGGTACTTTAAAAATCCAGCAAAATTTCCTTGGAAGTGAATATTAATGTGGAAATATTTGAAAGAGATGTGGTTCATGTAATACAAGCTGTAAGCACAGTGCCTTTTGTTAATAAATGGCAATATCAATGTGGGTTTGTTTTATAAAACTTATGTGTTGTAGAATGTTTTATGTCAATACTTCAGGTAAAAAGTATGTAGTATAACACTGGTATTTAGATTATTCTGGATATTGTTTGGCTAAAAAGCTGGGCCAGCATGTGTTTCTAACAATATTTTGACATTAAAAGCTCCAAGAAAGCTCTTTTTTGGTGAGGGCATTTGATAACTTTTCATTCATAATTAGCTCATAGAGAACCGAGAGACATTTCAGGGAAATTGAACTGTCAGTGGGTAGAAACAAGCATTTGACCTCATCACATTGAGTGGGGCCCATCATAATTTGTTCATTTGGTGCCCATCAGCCCAGCCTCATCTCTCATACGGCACCTTGCTGACCTTCCCTCTCCAATTCCACTCAGTTCAGCTTTAATTATGACTCTGCAGACCCGAAGAAATATTGCAGCTTGCTCTCAAAAACCCTGAACTGCCACTCACCAAAAGATTGGTTTTTAACAGGTAATAAATGCCCAAAGGAAATGGTGCTGTGTCCCACACAGAGTAAAGGAAGGGATTTTTTATTATTTTTGAGATTTTCCTGCCTCTCAGTTGTCACTTTTCCAGTGAAAATTTTATTTCATACAGAGAGTAGTAGACCAGGTCCAATACTGTAGGAATGATTTGGGATTGGCATTTTTAATCGTTTTCTTGAGGTAAAAGAAAGTTGTACTTGACCTACTAAGCCGTAATAATATTAAAATAGCCAGATATTATCTAAAAACTGACAATAATAACTAAAAAAAGGTGAGGGGGTTGTTTTTAAATGGTTATTGATGAGAAGCTCTGAAACTTAGTCTGAAATCTGGAAACTAGTTTTCTTCTGTGGGAAGGATTCTCTTATCACTGTTGGCAAATTTTACTGAAACAGTGATCATAATGTAAATGATTTAACTGTGACACCTGCAGAGGAGCTGTGGTTTGCCAGCTTACTGGCAAGTATTATTTAATAGTTTTGCCAAGTAAACTGTTAGAAAGCACATGATACGTGGGAAGAAAATACAAATTGCTACTGATTTTAAATGTGTACTTCCATCTTAAAAAATTTTCTCATGAATTTCTGAGCAAATAAAAATATTCACAACTACAGGACTAGAGAATGTATCCTTGTGGTGAATGTTAAACTGTCAGCAGGATTTTCAGGTCATTTGACAAAAAGGATACAGGTGCAGTAGCTAGCAGTGAAGGTGACTGCTAGTTTCATCAATCACTTTGCCTTTCTTTAAGTTGATACATAATGGACCCCTTCAATCAGCTTCCTTGTTCTTTGTCACTTGTTTAGGAAGAAGAAAAAAGAGGGTAGAAGGGCTATACTTTAAAGTCAAGGTTATAAAATGAATTGTTACTTATTTACACAGGGTAAGGAGGATCAGTCAGTGTGAGAGGGGGCTCTTCATAAAATGTCGAGTTTGTCAATGGGTGATAATATGCAGTTTGAAGCTTCGTGCAGACCTTGAACAGTGACAGTAGTTGTCAAAGCAGTGATTCTGAACAAGAATTTAAAATTAAGACATTGTTTAGTGACAGACATGACATGTGCCCGAAAATGTGCTAATCAGTGTTCACTTTATTTTCAGAGGGTCACAGTAAATGATGATGCTATGACAAAGTTTGTTTAACTGCAAAAGCAGAATTACAATAGAAATAGAATGCGAATTTATACAACGCCTAAAAGGCTGTCAATAACCATTTTCTTGTGTAACATATATTAACTATACGTAACAGTTAAACTTCATGACAACTGTCCACCTAATACATTACCCTTTTTTAGAGTGCAAAGAATTAGTATTTTTTTAAATTTATTTGTGCAATAGTTGTTTAACAAGGTATAATGTGCACCCAGTATGGTGTATATATATATAACTGAAAAAGTAGAACACTGAGTTTTCTGATGTTCATACCTTTGCATGTCATCTTCAGCATACCACTTTGAGGCTGTGGTGAGTATTCTGAGGACTGTACATCAGAGTAGGAAGAAAAATTTCAAGCTTTTAGCTAGAAAGTAATGAAAGTATGACTTTTCATATTGTCTGCATTCAAAGATTCATGCTATTGTAGCATATATTTTTTTAGAAGCCTCTTTCCTTCAGCTACTTCTACAGATAGTGCATGGTGTTTTTATATGATTATTGTTTTGGAATTTTGTATTTTTGTTCTGAGGAATGATGCTCAAAACCATAGAGGTCCTTTATAATTTTCAGTTATGTCATTCCATATCTTTATCAGCATGTTTATTGGCATGTTCTGCTAATCCCAAATGCAGAAACAATTTTTTTTATTTTATGGAGAATCTGCTGAAAACTTACTGAAGCTGCCTTTCTCTCTCAGAGGGGGACAATTTTTGGCGACTTCTCAAAGGGCTTACAAGTATGTGAGTCGCTGTTGTGAATAATTATTTCACATAGAAGGATGTTAAAATGGGCATAAGTTGCTTTTGTTCACCTTTGTTCTTGATTGGTCTGTGCTTAACTGAAGCTTGGATTGCATAAAAAGCAGAACTTCAGGGCATTGTAAAGGAAAGCCTAAGATTTCACTGGAAGACACTTTGCTGGTCGAGATCAAAACTTGCCCTTGTAACATACCTACATACAGTTCCACATACAGTTCCACATACATCTAACCATACCAAGGAACTGTAAGCCTTGAAATTAAATACTGCTTGTTAAATATAGGTGAAAATAGGCATAAATGCTTTATAATTAATGTGAGCAGCATTAGAACATCTGCTTACTACATAAGTCATAAAATTAAACTATTAAATACATCTGTGTATTAAAAATAGCTTTTAAATGGCATGAGTTTTAGTAAGTGGTCATTGTCACAGTCTTCTGCTGCTGCATCTGTGCTCAGTTGACTAACAGTATTTGGAGGATTTAGATGATAGTAGCAGAAGTACTCTGTATTAGTACCAATGTAATTTCAGAAGTAGATGAGAAAAAATTACCTGCCTAATTTGCCTCCAGTCATCAACTGAGGGACTTAACTTTGGCCGCAGCAACTGTGTAAAGCAGCATGCTTACGTTCAGGATCTGTGTCTGTACAGTAGAGCCTTTATTAGAGATATCCATACAGTGAGGTTTTCTTTGGCAGTATGCTGTGCATGTTGTTGCTTACATTCCTCTGAGCTGTGTATGGATGGGATTGAGTGGCATTTCTTCTTAGTGAGTGTGAAAAGAAGAGTCTTCGTAGAGGCTGAATAAGTCATTTGTTGGCACGAATTTTGTTTCTGAGTCCAAAAAGATAAAAAAAAGTGCTTTTGAATTTAGACAAAGAAACTGAAGGTAACTAGTTATAAATGAACCTCTTTGTCTCTTAATAGACTGCTGACTATTGGCCGATCAAGTGAAGATTAAGGAAAATAGAATACAGAAATGTAGTATTTTAGCAATGGACTCAGGTCAACTAATTTTCAGAAAGTAAGGAATATGGATTTTTTTTCAGATTAAAACATTGTATGTAAAATGAAATAAAACTTGGAGAAAATTGGTACATCAATTTCATGTATAAGAGATGCATTCCAGTACATACAGAGACTCTACACCTATATTGAGGAAGTGCTAATAGAGATGAGATCATCCTGACAAAAGCCAGAATAACACCTTGCATTTTTCAACAAAAATACAGTGACCATGATTCAAGTATAGTTGTGTTAAGCTGTCAAAGATGTAATTTACATTTCAGCATTCATAAATATCTGTGGTATATCAAATATAGCATTTCATAGGCTGAGTTCACTTTGCCTGGTAGGTAATACTGTGTAGTGTTTCAGCTTACATTATACGCTTATCCTGACAGAAGAGGTTCTTTTCTGGGGGAAGATTTGAACTTGGTGCTTCTTTTGGAAGAAACCAATATGCAGGAGTAGTTACAGTATAACCATAAGTGTAAAATTATACATTATAGCCAGTAGGGTTCAGTATGTTTTAACTTTAGAGGTGTCTGGACTACTGGCTGTTAGCCAAAATCAAAATAATATATTAGAAACCATGTATAGGAACTTACTTAATGCATTTAGACTCAATGCTAAAAATTCCTCTCAGCAGTGTCCACTGTTCCTCAAATTCATAATTAGGACACAAGGTGAGGTTGCAACCTTATTCTGTTTTTCTAATTCTTAAATTACTTTAAGTATTCCTCAGAATTTCCAGTTAGGTGGTCACTGGAAACATCAAATCACTAAATTGAAGAAATTACTTGCTTTAGATTGGGAGAATGCCTTTTCCTTGAAACACCTAACGACTATTCCAAAGGAGTTTAAATACCATGCTGCTTGGTGAAAGACATACATGCATTAGCCAGCAGGCTTGTCATCTTTTTGCTTCATAGAAGCATACATAGCACAAAATGACAGTAAATCTTGAGGTTTCCCATGCACGGTTATGAATTCACCAGTTGATTTGGTCACTGTTACTTTAGAAGTTGAAACCTGGATTGGGATACAGTTTAAGCCCTTGAACGTAGGAATTTTCTGAAAATCCAGTTAAAAAAATATTCTCCCTTAGTATCTGTTTAAGCTCTTTTCATAATCCTCTGGCTATCCCAGAGTACCCTATGGTGAAGAATTTGCACTTTTGAACCAAGGTTTGTGGCCCATAATTATGATACTGAACTCAGCCCTTTCCTTCGTGCTTGGGTAATAACCCTGACTTAATCATGAGAATATTCCCATTTTGATGCTGCTGAAGTTCTTTCTTGTGTGGCTTTTAAAAAGATTTTGCTAATATTTTCATTGGATTATTCATGTGATCCATTATGCTTAGCAGAAGGAAAAGGCAAAGATACCAAATCTCAAACAAAACCATGTGTTGTTGTCATATAAAGCCTTAAGCTCTATTATACAGGCAAAATGCAATCTGTCTCACTGGCCCCAAGTTACACATAAAATACAAAACAAGCACACACTCAGGATTTAATTAATCTGGTATGGGACTAGTAGATTTTTCTGCTGTTCATGAACTCTGTCTTAAGACCTAATACTGGTTCCTTTAGATTATGTAGTAATTTTTGTGCTATGAGAGCAATACTTTTTATTTTGTATTCTGATACAGAGATACTGGAAATCTATTTGGTTATACTTTAAGAGAACCATATTATGGAAGATTTTTCATATCTCTAGATTCACAGGTTCCCTTGAACATTCTGTTGTTTGAAAGGATGATTTTATACCTACTTGAGACCATACAAACACCAGAGTAAAAAAAGGTAGAGAAAAGGGTTAATTTTGCCAGCCTGATAGAAGGCAGACTTTGGGCGGTATAATCAAAGTACTCTCTTGTTTGAGATTCATCTCTGCGTGATATAAAAATCTGTGGGAGTTGGGGGGTTTTGATTTTTGGTTTCTTTGCAAGTTTTTAGAGACACAAGTATTATTTTATCAATTTGAAATTCAGTGAGAATTTCTGGAACTCAGTTTCTATTGTCCGAAATTTTCTAAAACCAACACTGGTTTAAAGATGTGAGCACCGATATGCTAACTTTCAATAAGCCTCATTGACATACTAATCATCTCGGGAATTGTGGAGCCTAGAAATTAGTGATGATGCAAGAAGAAAGGAGTTAGGATGTATTAGAAATTGAAGGACTACCTAGCAGACAGGGCCTTTAGAAGCTGTTTTGTACATGTAAACCAGTTAAACATGCCTTTGGTGAAAAGTTATTTTAAAAATTTTCCAGAGTTTGACATTATATCCTCAAGTGTCTGTATGCCTAGATAAAATAGCCCAAATTGAATCGTGGTATCCTGTTGCTTTTTTAGACTGCAGATGTGAGCTTGCTTCCTTGCTTGGTTTCCGTGACCGTATCAGAGGGATGCTGTCCTTAGTTTGGCAATCCATATTGACATAATTTAAGAATGCTCTGATGCTGGGATTTGCTACAGCCTCTTGAATTAATGCAGAGTGGGACATGACATTTTTTTCTTACATTCTTTTTTTGCTTTTTATTTTATTTTTTAGTAAATTATTCTTTATTTTTCTAAGAGCTCTATAGGGAAGACATTGCCTTGTGACTATGAGGCGGAGCAAAAGATCATGAACAAACTATTTTCTGCCAGTAGTTTTTCCTTTCTTTGCTTAACTTTTTTGTCTTTTATTGCTATAGAATTATAGCAAGTTGCTCTCCTAGCTTCAGTTGAAAGATCATTTAAATGTGGCTGGGCTACATGATAGCCCTTCTCCTCTTAGCTGTTGCACAGTTGCTGGAGCATAGCCTTGCAGTGAGTGTAAAGAGAGGATATAGCTCTCACAGCTCAATAGGTAATTCTTGGATTATGTCATGGATATTGCCAATAGGAGGGCAGTAGAAGGGATACTTAGATTAAATGATTCAGTCCACTGCTTTAATAGAATGTAAATTAGAGGAAGAGAACTATTATTATCATCATTCTTGGAAGCAAATATTTTTTTCCAATAATACATGTTTTATCCAAACATACATACATTTCTGAATCAGGATCAAAAATTAATCTATGTTTATTATTGCAGCATTATTAATCTAAGGAACAAACACAAAAAAAAGAGACAACAGACATAATTTGTGCTTGATAATAATGTTAATACTTTAAGGTATATTGCAACCCAAACCATTCTATAATTCTATGATACTTCATATAAGAAAGCCTGTCCAGCTCTGTTTTCTGTGGTAGGTTTAATGGACTGTGTAGTGCTTTTTATTTTAAATAATTATAGAAACCATTTTTTTGTATTAACTTGAGCGTAGTTATTAAGGACTCACTGAGCATGCGAAAAGAGGCATGTCATGTGCAGAGGATTCAGTGGTTTGTAACTAGTCAGCTCTGTTGAGATAAAGAAAGCCAAAACTGCTGTCAGTGATCTTAAACTTCCCTTTAGATAGAATCATAGGATCATAGAATAGTTAGGG
>NW_009940900.1:0-408 GCF_000696875.1 Nestor notabilis | reverse complement strand
CATGGCCATGGCAGGCTGTGGCTGCTCCCAGCAGTGGTAATGCCCCGGACTCCTCCATCCCTGGGGCCTGTCCCCATGTGTCTGCCAGGGACGTGCCCTCGCTCTGCCTGGATGGCCACTGCTGGAAGCAGCTCCCTCACTTGACCGTGTCACTCTGATCCCTCTGTGCCGGGTGGCACAGCCCAGGCTCTGATGCCTCCACCTCATTTACAGGGTCGTTTATCAGGACGGGTTCTACGGAGCCGAGATCTACGTAAGTGCTGCTGGGCTGGGTCTGGGCCATGCTGGGGGCAAACGGCACCAGGCGGCTCCACGGTGGGCTCTGCCCCTGCCAGCCTCTGGGAAGGCAGCAGGAGCCCGGGTGCCTGGGGATGGGACATGGCAGGGAGGGGGGGGACCATCGGGGGC
>NW_009940899.1:12311-12775 GCF_000696875.1 Nestor notabilis | reverse complement strand
TAGTGGTAGGACAAGGGGTAATGGCTTCAAACTTGAACAGGGGAAGTTTACATTAGATATAAGGAAGAAGTTCTTTACAGTGAGGGTGGTGAGGCACTGGAATTGGGTTGCCCAAGGAAGTTGTGAATGCTTCATCCCTGGCGGTGTTCAAGGCCAGGTTGGACAGAGCCTTGGGCGACATAGTTTAGTGTGTGGTGTCCCTGTTCATGGCAGGGGGTTCGACCTAGGTGATCTTAAGGTCCTTTCCAACCCTAACTGTTCTATGATTCTATGAATCCATATATTCCTGGCAATTTTAAATATTGCCATTTTAGCACATTCTGTTCTGTAGGCTTTTTTTCCATTTCAGTAAGGTGTAGGGTTTTAAATTAAAAGGTATACCATGTGATTTGAAAACAAGAAGTTCTAAGTAACTCTCGGAAACCTCAAGAATATTGACATTTAATGTCCAGAAGATGATATAA
>NW_009940899.1:11999-12286 GCF_000696875.1 Nestor notabilis | reverse complement strand
CTGACAATATTTTCATATATACAGCTCCGTTGTCACAATGTCTAAGAATGATGAAGAGGGAACATCTTAGCATTAAGAGATAACCTTCATAATTTAGAATACCTTTGAATTTGTGTAATGCTTGGGGATTTTTTATATTTTTTTAGTTAAACTCTGACATGTCCACATTTATGTGATTTCATCTCACAGAACAAGTGCCATCTGTCAAGAGAACATATGCTGTTATTGACTATGAAGGTTAACCAGCCTCAATGGGAGAAATCCTAACTCTAGACATTCATAGCAAG
>NW_009940899.1:7572-11981 GCF_000696875.1 Nestor notabilis | reverse complement strand
GCTGACTTTGAGGAAAACTGACATTTATTCTATGTTTTCTAAGAAAAAGCTATACAAATGTGAATATGAAATTATATAACTTTCTAAGGAAGGCCATAAATATCAAGTAATTATTGAACAACTTTAAGATTGTGAGTATCCTTCAGTATAATGTTGATATATAGAATACAGATAGAGAATGAAGGTTATGCGTGGTTTTCCAGGCTGCAGTATACTATACCTATGTATGAGTTGTGTGTTTGTTTTTAGGAAAACTATTTAGCTTCAAAAGCCTTTCTGCTGTGCTTGTAGGACATATTTTTGGGAGTGCTCTTTAATGAATGCAGATTTATCAGACAATTGTATCTAAAACTGTTTGTGACATCCTGATTTTCTCCAACTTCCATCCACCACCCTGAAAATTCATAAATTCCAGTACAATACCAATAACTCCTTTCATATGTTCATCCTCACATACAGATCACAACTGATCAGTTATTGTCTTGGTTCCTAACAGGAACAAACCGTGGTGCTGTGTAGCAGCCGGAAAGTATGTAATAGTCTCATAAAACTTGAGGGAAAAAAAACTGGGTCTAGTTGCTTAACTTCATTGTCTGTGTTTAGTATGGATCATATTCTGATCAGTGCTATTTATTGTCTCTCTAAAAACACATTAGAGAAAGTTTAGGCTGTGGTCCTGAATGAAAATTTTAATAATTACTTTCCAGAACTGTACTTTGCATGAATGTGGAATAGTTTAGATTTGCATGAATATGGAATAACTCAGATTGGAAAGGAATCTCTGGAGGTACAACTCCCTGGCCAAAACAGTGCCAGGTTATATTAGATTACTTAGGGCTGTGCCTGTCTTTCGAGGCATGGAGACTACACAACCTCTCTGGGCAGCCTGTTCCACTTTCTGACAGCTCTCATTGTGTTTTGTTTTTTTTAACATCTCTTTGAAATTGTTCTTGCTGCAAGTTTTGTCTGTTGTCTTTTAACTTTCACTGTGCAACTCTGAGAAGAGTTTGGCTTTTTTTTTTTCTTTACTACTACTCATTAGGTAGCCAAAACCAAGCAGTTGACCCTCCTGTGGGTAGAGGGTGGGAATTAGGTCTCTTCTTCAGGATGAGTAAATGCAGAGTGCCTGCCAGGATCACGTTCCAGTATGCAAATAATAGAAAGAGGTTTTCTCCTTTTGAACTTTCTCATCCTCCACACCTCATTCTTCCCTGTTAAGCCTCCATGCCCTCTTTACTTCCGCTGAGGCACAGCTTAATCTGGAAAACCCTGACTAACATGCGTAATGAAAAAGTACAAAATCTATGTCTCCTAGTCCTGGGCATTGTCACTATATTGGCAATGAGAGATTGTTGGAAAGGACACCTTAGGATCTGCTGTTCTCATACAAAGCTGCCAGTAGTTCACCAAACCAGTTCTGAGATTGCTCAGAAAACAGCCCTTTCCTGGAGATGGTAAAGAAAAATTTGTAAAGTGCTAGGTCACTGCTCCCATTCCTACTACAGTAATTCACTCAACTCAGGGCAAAGTGGCAAACAAGGAGAGAAGAGAAAGCCTGGGGTATTACTTGCAATATCTTCCTCTTTTGATAGCTGTATTCAGTTTAGACCAGGATTGTATTTTGTTTGACCACTTTAGTCATGCCAGAGCTACACAGCAAGCACCCTGTAGTAAACCTGGCCAGAATGATTTACTATGACAACAAATCACCCTATAGGCTCCAAAATGCACAAAACCTTTTTTTTTAACAGCTTACTGTGAGCTGTAGGCATTATAGATTTCATGTTGTAACACAAGAGGAATAGCAGATGTCTCTGCCTATGTATACTAAGCCTGTTTAAGCAGCCATGGAATCTCTTGCTGAAGGAGGATTAGCTTCTTGTCAGGTATTAAAATCTAGAATCAGAAATATAACTGAGTTGCCTTGGTGGGTTGTTTTGTACAATGCAGAAGGGATCTAGAAGGTCTCTCAAGAAGGTGAAAGTTTTGAAATGGAAAACTAATGAAGTGCTACTGATACTTAAGCAGTTTAAGGTTAAGAGAACTTTGAGTTAAGCATGTGAATTAAAAAGTTTTAGAGGGACTAATAATGACAAAATATTGTGATTAAACCATTTCTGTTCATCACAACTGATACAATTCTTTTTCTGACTAAAATGTCACTGGATTCCTAACTCCTTGGCCAAAGGACATAGGTTTTACAAGTAATGCTTTTGATGGAACCATCACTGCTAATTGTAGTTGGCCTAAGAGTGACACTTTATCTTCATGGCAAGATTGATTTATGTTTTATACTGGAGCTTTTGTTTTCAAGACAGAATTGCATTGAAACATCACATTTTGGATATTTTTAGGTAAAGTTACTCACTCCCTTATTTTAAGTGAAGTCCAGTCTGGGTGTCCAACTCTTGACAAACTACTCGGGGGGTAGTGATGGGAAGACTCTGATATTCCCCCCAACCTAAAATGAAATGGTTGCACCAAAATGAAATTATTGCACATTAGGGTTTATTTTTTCATTAGTTTATTTTATCTAGTAACAGACAGAAGTACTTGTGAATCAGTGAAAATGTGGGTTTTTTCATTATTGTATTTTCATGCAGAATGCAAACTAGGAATAGTAAATGTCAGCAGGTCTTAAGATTAGATCAATAGTGAGAATAATCACAGCTGTCCTCCTACTAATTTACTAGCTAATGACAATATCAGATACTGAAATAGGTCTGCAAAGAAGTTTAAGGTTTTAAAAAGCTACGTAAGTGCTAAACTATAGCATGATTAAGAAATTATATTAATACATTTTTCTGAGAAAGCAAAAATTAAATTTATGTATATGTTTCTATTATGATATTGCTTGGTTATCTATTAAAAAAAAAAAAGCAGTATGCTGTTCTCTGTGCCATAGAACTTCTGAAGCCTATTTTCTTACGAGTTTATGTTCTCTATTCCCTTCATGCTCTGCTGCAGACAAATGCCTATGACAAGATCTTATACCTAGAATGGCATTTTTTCCCATGTCCTTCAGTCCATGCTACAGAATGCATTCAGCTTCAAGATCCTCAACTGGTTGAGCAAGCTTCTGCCTGCCTGGCAAATACCTGTATAAAACAAAATAAAGGAGGACTTATTTCTCCTAATTCCTTTCTCAGTGCAAGGATAACAACAGCTCCATGCTCTACTTTAGTTCTTAGGCCCTTGAAAATACTTAGAGTGGGATTTAGGTCTCTAATAGCTCAAGCCGTTTACCTTAAGGCAGGTTCCTACTGTCTACTAAGGTTCCTAGGATATCTGAGAAATTAGAGCAGATTTGACACAGAACATACAGAATATACCAATACACTTCTGGGCTGGTAGCTGAAGGTCAAGATTCTATGATTCTAGGCATAATTTAGGATACCACAGATAACACCGCATGGTTAGGGAATACCTAAAGAGAATACTGAATATAGGATTTTACATGATCTCCAGGTCTCTCCAATCTCATTGTAATTAACAGTGAGAGCAATGTACTCAGTTACGGCTGAAGCTGGAAAACCACACAGTCTACTTTATAGTAAATACTTACTAAAAGACTGAACAACAATCTTACATGCAGATTTGTAAATCTTACATGTAGATTTAGACGTCTATAGTCTGGATAATGAGTTCATAGTTATTCAATTCAGCTGCGTTTCTACAAGCCCCCCCTTGTTAGTATATAGAGATGGATAAAAATAGATTAATATCTATCAATATTTCTAACAAAAAGAATTTTAAAAGTTTACGTAAAAATCAAGATGACTATTACCACTTCAAACTTCAACTTTTTTTATATTTGAAGTAGGTCAAGTATCATTCTTTTGTTTGTAATGTAAATTTTCATTACATTTTTTTGTTGAAAGTAGTACTCATGTTTTTAATGAGATTACTTACATTTTGTTGACATTTCATCTTGTATCATGTTTTATTTGGTTAATGCAACCAATCCTATTTATGTATTTAATTATTAAATGATGGTGCTAGTGGCACAAAGCTTTACCTTGTTTTCAGCGGGTTGACCTTGGCAGGATGTCAGGTCCTCATCAAGCTGCTCTATCACTCCCCTCATCAGCTTGATAGGAGAGACAAAATATAATGAAAGGCTTTCGAGTCAAGATAACCAGAGGGAGATCACTCACTCATTACCATCATGGGCAAAACAGACTCAACTTGGGGAAATTAGTTTTATTACCAATCAAAAGAGATTAGGTCATGACAAATAAAAGCTAAATTTTAAAAGACTTTTCCCCTTCCCCTCCCTTTCTCCTGGGCTTAACTGTACTTCTGATTTTCATGCTCTTCTTCCCCCCAGAGTCTCAAGGGGATGGGGAATAAGGGTTGTGGTCAGTTCATCACATGTTCTTTCTGCTGTTCCTTCTTCCTCAAGGGGA
>NW_009940899.1:6330-7541 GCF_000696875.1 Nestor notabilis | reverse complement strand
TTTCCCTGCTCCAGTGTGAGGTCCTTCGCACAGGGCACAGTCTTTCATGAACTTCAACATGAGTCCTTCCCACAGGATGCAGTCCTTCCAGAACAGACTGCTCTGGGAGGTCACGAGTCCTGCCAGCAAACCTGCTCCAGTGTAGGCTCCTCTCTCCACAGGACCACAGGTCCTGCCAGGACCCTGCTCCAGCATGAGCTTTCCATGGCATCATAGACTCCTTCAGGAGTCCACCTGCTCCAGCATGGGGTCCTCCATGGACTGCAGGTGGATATTTGTTCCATTGTGGACCTCTACAGGCTGCAGGACAACAGCCTGCTTTACCATGGTCTGCACCACGGGCTGCAAGGGAATTTCTGTTCCAGTGCCTGGAGCACCTCCTCCCCTCCTTCTGCACTGACCTTGGTGTGGGCACGCATGTTGCTCTCACATATTCTCATTCGTCTTTTCTGGACACAACTGCTGTTGTACAGCAACTTTTTCCCCTGTTATTCCAGAGGTGCTACCACCATTGCTGATGGGCTCAGCTTTCGCCAGAACGAGTCCATCTTAGAGCCAGGTGGCATTGGCTCTATTGGACACGGAAGAAGCTACTAGCAGCTTCTCACAGAAGACACTGCTGTAGCCCCCCTGCTACCAAAACTTTGCCAAGCAAACCCAATACAAGACTACAGCAACAATGAGTAGAAATGACAGGATACTCTTGCAGGTAGCGTAACATTTTCCATGTTAGAGAGCTATTATAGTTAGGTTGAATGGCCATATGTAGAAAGCTATTTTTCCCATTGAACATAAAAAAGTTTTGTTTGACTAATCTTAAAAAAGATAGTTTATTTTTGACACCTAAACTGAAGTGAGATGAACGTCAGTGTTAGTGCTTAAAACTGTTATGTAACTTACTATTACTGGAAACTAAAATTTAGAACTCAGATTTGGCATACTATGTGAAATTTCTTACACAGAGAAAAAGAAGGGAATCCTTTTTCTCTACTAGCAAATTTATTTATATTTTTAACAATATAAAATATTTGTGGGATTTCAAAAGCTTTCTTATTTTTTCTGCAGGCAGTGTCTAAGAATCCAGAATTAGATCAGCAATGCTAGATCCTTCATGTAAATACTACCTGGTGTGAGACTGTCGTGGTTCAAGCCCAGCCGGCAACTTGGAACCATGCAGCCGCTTGCTCACTCCCCCCCGCTTCCCTCCTCCC
>NW_009940899.1:0-6312 GCF_000696875.1 Nestor notabilis | reverse complement strand
GGAGGGATGGGGAGGAGAATCGGAGGAATGTAACTCCCACGGGTTGAGATAACAGCACTCCAGTAACTAAGGTATAATACAAACCACTACTGCTACCAATAATAATAAGAGGAATAACAAGGGGAGAAGACACAACTGCTCACCACCTGCCAACCGATACCCAGCCCGACCCAAGCAGCGATCTGGGCCTTCCGGGTAACTCCCCCCAGTTTATATACTGGGCATGACGTGCTGTGGTATGGAATACCCCTTTGGCCAGTTTGGGTCAGGTGTCCTGTCTCTGCTTCCTCCTGGCTTTCCCTCCTCTCTGGCAAAGCATGAGACTGAGAAAGTCCTTGGTCAGAGTAAACATTACTTAGCAACAACTAAAAGCATCGGTGTTATCAGCGTTGTTCCCAGACTGAAAGTCAAAACCACAGCACTGCACCAGCTACTAAGAAGCAGAAAAAAATGACTGCTGTAGCTGAACCCAGAACTACTTGAACAGTTCCAGATTAGAATCTTTCCCTTTACAAACATATTTGATTCACACAGAGGGCCCGTTGGCTGATTATTTTCTATCACATCTGTTTGGATGGCATCATGCCAATTCACTAGCTCATCAAATCCTTGTCCAAGGTCAAAGCTGACAACCAAACAATAACTAGTTAAAAAAAGGCCAACTAAGAAGATACAGTAGATGAAAATAACAGACTGGTAGATAAAAAAAAAAAAAAAAAAAAGGAATACTTCAAGTATAGAATGGCCTTTGGTAATCTTGAACATGAGACTTGGAGGAGTGGGGAGTTATTTTCTGAGATAACAGTATACCAGAGTTGCTGAAGTACTAACTGAGATAACAAGCAACGTATTTTGTTCAATGTATCATGGTAGGGGCAAATGATTTTTAAACACTATAATGGTGTCACTAGTAAGATCAATAAGCAAGCAGATGGTGATGCATGTATTCGTAGTACTTCACACAGCCAGCATTTGAGGCACTTTAATTAGTTCAGCTGTCCAACCCTCTTTCTCCCCCATGTCATTCTTCACTTATTATGTCAGTAGACAAGGAAATATTAGAATTACTATCCTTATGGTACAGATGGAAAAAGTCAGATGAAATGATACAGAGGTCAGAAAACATAACAATAAAACACCTTGGGTAAAATATCATTTTGTTTTCAGTCATGGAATGTAATTTCAGAGAAAAAATTGAAATTGATGGAGTACTTAAAGCTACAGTATATAAAGAAACACAGATTGATCTGAATAGCTAAAGATTCAACTAAAGGAGAATTAAATGGTGTTTATAATCACAATAATGAGTTGTACTGACTGCTTATTTTAAGTAAGATTGATAAACAGCACAGGTATTTAACAAGAGCCTCTAAGATACTATTCTTGAAGATATTGCGAATAGTTACCAAGAAAAATCACAATAACTGCTTTCTGGTCTATAGTCCTCTGTATAAAAAAAGTTTTTTCTGTTCTAGATTTCTGAGTTTCTTTCACCATAGAACAACTCTTTTAATTACAATTTTGAAAGCCAACAGAAAGAATGTGTGTGCAATCCTGATTCTCACATCAGCCTTTCAGAACTTCCTATGAATGGGCTTTTGGTATTAAAAAAGTAAAGAAGGAAAGTGAGAAATTCTCTGTATACTTTCTGAACTTAACATGCATGTGCTAATTTACAAGGCCTAGTCTAATCAGAAGTAATTATTAAATTACAATGAGTTAATGAAGACAATATTTCATTCCTTTTTTTAGAAGTTTCAGCTATCTCTATCTCTTTTACTTTGCCCTGGAACTACTTTTCAGTGTTTTATGGTAAAATCACCTGTCTTCCCCAACACGAGGATGTGCCCATGATGTTCTGTACGACTGCAGTTTGCATGGAGTCTCTGTCAGTGTACAAAGTAATTTCACATCTACTCTAGCATGCGCCAGTCCAAGTGCTGGCTGGTCATGCTTCAGTGACTTTCTTCATGAAAATATTTGCAAGTTGGTTTTATAAGCACATCTGCAACTTACATTCTTTTTTTTTTTTTTTTTTTTCTAAATTAACACCCAGGACAAAAACAATGGTGTACAATGAATTACAGTAAAATTGCAATCGATGAATAGGTGTTTAAACTTCATCTACCACTGCTTTGTAAAGTATAATAAAATAAATAACTTACGTTGCAACAGAAGAAACGCACAGAAAATAGTGGTAAACTTCTGCTAAAACCTTTCAATTCAAAGTTTTGTCTACCTAAGTAATATCACAGCAATTCTATTAACCCTGGTAACACATACAATGACACATTAAAATGAGAAAATATATGTTAATTCGAAGGTAAAAATGTACATGTACTCTTGCTGGCTTGATTTTAACCTATCTAGATTTAGGCTATAGACTGAAAAATCTAGTTAGGACTCTAGCCACTCTCAGCAAGTCACCGTGAATATGTGGGCATCTCAAGAAGATAATTTATCATACCTAAAGCTGAAATTGCTTTGAGAGCTAACTTTGTCTCTCCATAGAGGGAGATTGCAAACAGGACACCAAATGAGAATTCTTGATGAAATGCTTATGGATAGCTCACAAAATGAATGTGAGACTTGTTCCATGCTTCAAGGGCCACAGGTGTTAGCATACAACAATACAGTGAAACCAAATACAGGCAATGGGTTATTCAACAAACTAAACAACAGCATTTAGTCCCAGATTCATACAACTATCTTGCATCTATATGTGAGCTAGATGGCTTGATAATCAATATAGTCAATATATCAATACTGAGATATAATCAGTACTGTAAATCTCAAGAGTGATCCATTTAATCATAACGTAAACACCCACATGGGTCAATTGGATAACTCTCTTGGATTTGTTAACTAAACTCGCTGCATGCATGTCTGTTAAGTGTAAAGGGAATTTAAGTACACCTATCTCACATACATACATCTTTACTAAAGACACCTAAAGTTAGGGTGAACTGAATTTGTAAACTTTGTGAAATGGATAGGGCTGACTAATCTTACTGTAAGGGACACTGAAATAGCACTTTTCAATATCTAAAATGTAATGGGTCAGGTTTAATTGGACTGAGAAACGACGCTAAGCATTATCATACTGGACAAGATCTAGATCCAAAAAAGGAAGTAAGGGCCTGTCTCCTATGCAAGTCCCAGACAAAAACCCAGATTACCTGTCCATTTAAGAGACAACTAAAAGTTTTCAGATTTGATTCAGGTAGCTGAGAATCAGTTCAAATTCTCAACACCTTCACTGAACTGTTTAACACATCCTTAATAAGAAAGGCTTGCAATCTGGAAGGTAAATTTGCATAACAAACCATTTCAAGTACTTCTGTTTAATTTGTACTAATTATTCATTATTTTTTGCTGTCATTATTTTTGAACTGCTGTCCTCATTTTATTTTGTGACCCTTGTTGTGGTTTAAGCTCAGCCAGTAACGCAGAACACCCTTTATATACTCAAGACCTGGATACTAACTTATTTTCTCTTTGCTGAAGCATGCTTAAAAGAACATATCCTACTACAAAAGGCACACTTTTTTCTTGGAGTTTTTCACAGATTAGTGTTTCTACACAAAGCTGAGCACGAGCAAAATCTATAAAAAAACCCTGTTTTTTTTCAATATATAGAAAATCAGAAAAGAGGTTGGTTTTGGGTTTTTTTAAGTAATTCAAAATACAACTTTATTTTATTTTTTTTTCTTAATTCTTTTGCACTTCTGTGAGCATAGAATATGAAGCAGTTATAGTAAATTTTAAAATATAATAATGAAAAAATTTAGCAGGCATTAAGGATGAAATAGACTAGTTAGGCACTGACTAATCTGGTAGCTGGATAGAGGCAAGACTTTTCCAGTTCCCTGTTTCCAAGTCCCACTAGAGAGGCTAAGCATGTGTTCTCAGTAGGCACACACAAACACATTTATAGATACACATCTACTTACAAGTACAGCCAGACGTACAGAGTAACACAGCTGAGAAACATAGCACTCATGCAAACACAAAGAACACCAACAGCCTTGTTCCATTCTCCTCTGTGGCAATTCAGGATGAATGTCTGTTAGTTGATCCCTTTGATAACTGAACTTAGACAGTCTGTCCCTGTATTCCCTTTCTCCACAGCTGCTGGCATCTTGGCATGTGAATCGCTGAGGCCTGCACCCCTTCCTTCCTTCTCCGCCTCCCTCTCTTCCTCTCTATCCTTTCTTTCTTTGCCCTGCCTCCCTCTCTTCCTTCTCTTCCTCTTCTTTCTTCTTTTCTTTCAATATGTACGATCATGCATTTAATGTTTTTAATGCCAGTTTTACCCATTTGGTCTACCTACACTGCTTATTGCCAGCCAATATAACCCATCTGATCTCTTTCTCCTCTGAAATGTCTGAGACTTGAGGTTCTGTCCTTAGCATTTAAACAAATTGTTTAATGGATATCAGTTTTACTAAAACACAGCATGGAAACTATTTGAAACATGCTTGAAGATTTTTTTTTTTCATACGTAGTATCAACAGTTTACTAGCTATATCCAAGAACAGGAAAACAGGAATTAGAAAAGATTAAAAGCGTGTTTTGCCAAGATGCCCTTGGATATTATTTTGTTTGGGTATATAACAAAGTGCAGAGGCGATAATACAATATCTAACTGAATTAAAGATTAAAAAAAAGACAAAGAATTAAATCCTCATAATTAATTTACTGTAAGCAATGTCATATGCTTTATAATTTAGTATAATTTAATCACTATTCAGTGAATGAAAAGTAAACAGGGCTAAACTGCATACCATAAACATCGTCCAAGTGACCTTTGAACAGTATTAAATACTGAGAAAAGAGAAAATTCAGCCTTGAAGAGGAAATAGCATCCACCGAATGAGAGATTATTCTTTGAATAGCCTTTCAGAGGATGTAGCATAAGACATGATTATATTACAATTATATGACTCTGTAAAGTCATCTGTCTGTTCCAAAAGAATCATGAATGCATAGTGAGATGGAAAAGAAAATACTTATAATTGATACATTTCTAGTCCTGAATTTTTATTTTGACACTTAATCCTTGGCATTTGGACTACTGGAGAGCAAAAATTATAGACCCCAAATTAGCTAAAAGTTCTCAAAACTCCCTCATAAAAATAATTCTTCATACATTGCAGCTAGACATGGATTCAAACTTTATGGCCCAGGTTTCTAGTCTTCCACGGTCACACATCTGGGAAAATCCAGTGACCCCCTTTCGTACAAATAATATTTCTTATGTTGATTTCTGGAGGAAAAGTATGTAGTGATGGTTCTCTAGTCAGAAACTGTTTAAAGATTAAATCTCCAGATGGTTTTCCAGAGTTGGGACAACCTTCTGAGATACTACAGACCTATGAATTAAACAGCTAAAAAGAGTGTTTTATAGCATTTCATGGAAATACCTTTCTTCAAGCTCATGATCTGCTAAAAAGCATCTGGAAACAAATGTAACCCTCTTCAAACAGTTCCATAAAATGCCCTTTAAAGCACTGCCTCTTCTATTTTCTCTTCCTAAAATAGCCTTTTGAAAGGACATGGCTCCAACCTTTTCTTTATAGTACCCCTTAATTATAACTAAGAAAAATATAAAACAGAATTAACATTATTTACTCTGGTTATTATGGATACTTCATAAAAAAGAAATATTGTAAGAAATCATTAATTTCAAGCTACTAATTTAATTTGTCGGTGGGCAAGCCACTGTGTGATCTGCAAAATTAAACTTATAATGGAAATAACTAGATCTTATCCTGTAAAACATGCAAATCATTTCCAGTTGACAAAAATGGGGGACAGAAACTTTATTTAGTTTTAATTGTCTGAAACCTAGTCATACTTGGGCATCTGGACAAAGCATGTCTTCTGTTGTCCTTCCCCTGAAGAAAGACAGGGCTTTCTTTCCCAAGGATGCTCAGAAATGTTAATTTTCTTCTGCATCTCTATAGCCTTAAATAAAGAGGGTCTTAATGTCTCGATACGTGTATTTTGGAGAAATAATGTTAAGTTTGGAGATTCCTATGCCAAATATATATTTGGCTGTACTCTTCCAGTAACATTTTAACTGAAGAATGCGGTTTTAAATGAAGATGAAGATGAAATTGATGGAAGTAATCTGTAATTTTCCAACTGCCTTTCACTTATTCTTACAACATGAAACAAGTGTTATGAGATTAAAAAAGCTCTACATTGAGAAACAAGCTATCATGTTTAGGAAAGAAACCCTCTTAGTAGCTTTGAAAAATCATAACTTTAAATACGTGGTACGGCCGCACTCAATGGTGGTGTGAC
>NW_009940898.1:0-16812 GCF_000696875.1 Nestor notabilis | reverse complement strand
TCGAGGGCCTTTTTTGGCACCCACCCTCCTGACCCCTCCCGAGTGCTACGGGCCGGTAGTTTTCTGAGGTGAGGCTCACTCTGCAAAGACCAACGCGAGGAACTCCTGCAGAGATGCAGCAGTTTGCTCTACTCCGCCGTCTATTACTGCCAAGTCACGAGAGCCAAGGATAGAAACGGTTCCTCTCCAGTTCATCTCCTGCGCAGTCTTCATGGCTGATGGGACTAGAAATGCAGAAATTATGGATCTGCTTTAAACCATTCCTAGACCCTGGCTATGGGATGTCAGTGCTTTACTCTCAGAAAGAGCTGCAGCTGCTGAGTATCGCAGTGACTGCTCTAAAAATGGGCCATGGCACTGAGACCGCAGCAGCACCTGCAGCCACATGAGTACAATAGATGTCCCTCAGTTTTCCATGTCTCGGTACTAATGCTACTTTGATAGGTTTCCCTTCTGTAATCATCCTCTTTCAATAGCATGGTGCACCAGGGGCATCAAATTCATACACATATATATATGGCAGGACATGGAGTGAAAAGGGAGAATAAAGGGATATAGTATTACCTACCCATTTTTTCTAAGGTATAATTAATCATAATCTGTGAAGTTATTATTACCTTTAAGTTCTGTTAGGGCTTAAAATAATGCATAGCTATTAAATGATGTCTGTAGAAGAGGACTGTTTTAAATTTCTCTGATGATAGATTTGCTTTTCAGGGAGCTTATAAAGTCACAGCGAGGCAGTCACAGCTACATAACAGCCAGATGAACAACAACATACAGCAAGTTGCTAGAAAAGCAAAGACGTTTGTACAAGTGAAACAGAGACACCTAGAGAGTATTACAGGGCTGCAGAAGAAGGAGAAGGTTTGAGAAGCAGCACATAATTGTGCTGTTTATGGCTTACAGCAAATGAACTGATGAAGCCAGCAAAAGTAAAGAAGTGAGAGAGCAAGTTAGATGGTGAAGGTGGTAATACCAGGTACAGAGGCACATTAAGATTTTGTTCTAATCTGTAGTGAAGGCAGACTGAAACAGTACTACTGCACCTACTGAGCAAGAGAGTGACAGGTAATATCATGTACCCAAAGAACGTTAAAGGTAGATGTAAGGCTCAGCACAGTCCTTTCCTAAAACCAGCCAAGCAATATTGTCATGCAGGGAAAGGAGGCATGTGTATGTGTGTGTCTATATATAATCAATCAATGCCTGTGCTATGCACATATACATACACACAGATAGATAGAATTCACAGTCAACCAAGAGATAAAAGATGTCAGACCAAGCCTGCATCCCAGCATTTTTGACAGGGATTTCAGGGACTGGGTCCTGTGTACCTAAATTGATTGCACATCAGTGCTGCTAAATGAAGCTACTTGCATCTTATGTCAAGGATTTATTCTAGTATGCAAAAAATACATTCTTATTCCTAAGTTTCCAAGCTCAGTAAAGCAGTTGTTTTTACACCGTACAAGTTGCTATCTCAGTATATCTCTTAATGACCAGCATACACTTCAGCAGGTGCAGCAGCACTGACTCACAGCACACAGCATGGTCTTACTATGTGTTTATTGCACTGCGGTTTTCATTACCCATAGATAACAGATAGAAGAGCTTCTTCAGAGCAGGCCTCATCAACCCCAAGGTTTCCATGGGGATTTACTACTCCATAAAATACAGAGCCATCCCTGATCATGGCCAAGTTGAAAGAGTTAAGGGTGATAAAAAAATGTTTTATTAAACAAAATTATTTCTGCAACTTTTTTTCAACGTTTCGTTCCATCTTTCATACATCAATACTCATCCTTCTGTTTCTAAATGGAGACAGCTTTTGTTCCTTACTGCTCCATGTGAGAGATCCCAACCAGTTCTGCCTCTTGAGAGGAGTTCTCATTGAATAAAGGATGCCTACAGAACAGTGACAAGGTGCTCGCGTGGCATCCATCGTGATTATGATCCTAATAACCTTTTCTTTGCTTGACCAGGAGACCTCCTGGCTCTGCCAAGGAGTGACTGCATAGCAGCAGAACAACTGTGCCTCCTGGACTCTGCCTGCAATGGCACCTACAGGATCCTAGAAAACTGTGCCCTGGCTAAGACTCGCTTCCTTCCACTGGATCATGATACCAGAGTCCAATGTCTGAATGCAGAGCTAGGCTTCGGGAACAGCTCTTTGCTGCACTGCAAGTGCCACCGGCGCATGAAGAGACAGGAGCACTGCTTACGTGTTTTCTGGACCATTCACTCCAGCATGACAGATGGTGAGATGAAAGAGTAGGAATTTGTAAGGTACTAGTGAGGCTCGCCCCTGGCCCCCATCTGAAAACAACTGCAAAAGGTGACTTCCCGACAGTGAAGCTCACTTTATAGCCATGCTTCCCAGTGAAGAGAATTCACTTCTGCTCTGTTTGATAAGCAGAGAAAACTGATCTGTGCTGTGCCTTCGAATACACCAGGGACCCCAACAGACAAAGATAACTACTCTGAGGCAGTTAGATTTGGTGCTGTGAGGGGAGAGTGCTGTCAAAATCACCTTGAAATGTTCACGTCTGTCATCACTGAAAACAACATGTCGTTATCACACACACTAACGGCATCCATGAGTGTGCTGCTTCTCTCCAGCTTCAGTGGGATGCTTCTCCTTGGCCTCCCACTACAGCCTGTGCTGCACATCGCCTCAGTGCTGCTGAGGCAGACAAGGCCCAAATGACAACACAGACCAAATTCCAGCCAGAGGAAATATGATACAAAATGTATGGTTGTTTTTACACCGTAGTACCTTGGCATCGCCAGCAGAACTATTGTTGGCATTTGGCTTTGGGCAAAACAGTGCATCTCTGAACTCCAGGCTGAGAAAACAGCCAGGCACAAATAAGAAAAAAATTAAGCAGGGGGGAGAAAAAAGAAAGAAAAAAACCCCAACCAAACCATTTTCCCACTGCATAAAATATCTTGTATCTTGCCCAGGTTATTTCAATTTGGAGACCTCTCCCTATGAGAATCCAGCAAATGAGGAACACTGGAAGACAGACTATAATAAGCTGGCAGCTCTGTTATCAGGTAAGGATTGTAATGGTTATGTGATATAATGCTGCTGTTTCTTATCTTTTCAGGGGCTGAAAATTATTAAGAACAATTTGGGGTAATGCCCTCTTTAATCAGATGAATGCCTGCTCTGGATACTTGCCTAAATTCATCCCCCCTAACAAGTGTAAATATAGTTATAGATCAAGGCCCATGAAACGGGGAATAACCCCCAATGATGCATTCACTGAAACAAACACCCTGACACGAACCAACAAACCCCATGATTTTGTAACTAGTACAACTGCAACATCACACTGCAGGCACACAGCAGGACTAATGTGCTTTGTTCTTTTTGATATTTCCAATCTGACCATCAAGTAAGGGCTACTCCTATTTCCACACAGAATCTCTTCTGGAGACTTCCTTCATTGTTTCTGGATTTCTTTTGGCTTTCTAGGCTCACAGTTAGCAAGAGATGCAACAAATCCATGCCTAAAAGCAACTCATGTCTGTAATCTGAGCAAGAAGTGCGTTCGTCTGCGCACAGAGTATGCCTCTATCTGCACCAAAGGAGTAGGAAGTGAGGATGTGTGTGACCGTCGCAAATGCCACAGAGGGCTAAGGAATTTCTTTGAGAAAGTCCCTGAGGATTTCACCAAAAGCATCCTATTCTGTCCATGTCAAGATGAGCTTTGTGGAGAACGACGCCGGAAAACTATTGTTCCAAATTGTTCTTTCCAGTATAGCACCAAACCAAATTGCCTCTGGCTTCTGGACTCCTGCTTAGAAGACCATATCTGCAAGTAGGTCCAGCAGCAGTGGACATTAGCCAAGAGAAGAGAACAGCTTAGACACTGACAGTCTCATTTTCCTTCCTACAGATCCCGACTGGCTGACTTCCAACAAAATTGTCAACCTGCAGACATGTCTCCAGATGGTTGTTCTCAGCACAGCCATGCTGCATGCCTGCAGGCTTACATGGGGATGATTGGTAAGTGATAGCCACAGGAACACACAGGGCGGGTGCCTGTAGGACACAAACTTGCAGGCACACTGATGCTGCTCTCCTGCAGGAAGTGGTGCTCAGTATACCAATGAATAATTGATGCTGGTGCTCCCTCTTGCTTCTGAGGTAAATGCATCCCCAAAAGAGCTATCTTCTCAGAGCCAGACAGAACACAGCACTACCAGCTGTTAGGAGGAAGGTCATCTTTGGTTTTAGGCATTCACTGCCAACCTGCTAATACTTTTCCAGAGTGGCTCAAAAGAGGAGCTGTAAAGAGCAGCAGCATCTCAGGAGCTTTAAACTATACCTTCTGGTCTTTGCTGGTTTTGTGCCAAATGAACTCTGACTGGATGGCACCCGACAAGGATGCAGCATTTGGCAAAAGGCATTTGGCCTCACAGTGTTGCCAGCTAAGCAAGAAACGAGCACCTTTTGCTGCCATATGCCAGTTCTGTAGCTGAGTCCCTGCAGCTTTGCATCCTTCTATCTGATGCTTGCACCAGCTTCAGCTATGAGCACACCTCACCATCAGATTGCCTGAGCCAGGGGTAGCAATCTCCACGCTTTAGTACAGCCCAGCAGACTTCATGTAGATTGACCAGACCTGGGTCACCTCGCAGGGGCTCCCTGGCCTCTCCTGGGTAATGTGTATCGCAATGGAAGGCTTCTGCCTTCAGGGCAGCATTCCCTTTATTACAGTGGGACTTAGGATGCTTCTTTCATCTGGTGAAGTAAATCCTCATTCTGGTTTCTGGCCCTTTGGGACAGGCACACCCATGACACCCAACTATGTCAGCAACTCCAGTGTGGAGGTATCTCTGTGGTGTACATGTGAGAGCAGTGGCAACCAGAAGGAGAAGTGTGACCAGATACTCAGCATGTTTGAGAACAACAAATGCCTTGGTAAGCATCAATCAGATCCCAGAATGAGAGAGACAGCTCAGCACAGGCAAATTCCAATCCTGTTGATTTCAAGATGCTATGTTGCATTGTTCTTGGGCATAGTTCTGCCGCCTTCTGCAGCGTCTCCATGATCCCTTATCCAACCTATGGGACCAGCCTGGATCTGCTCTCAAAAGTGCTTCCGTATCTTTTGGCGACCCTTCTGTTTGTCTCAAACACCCATGAAGCTATTTCCAAACAGCATTCAAATGAAGGGGTTGCAAAAAAAAGAAATCACAAGGGGAGGTCAGCCGTGCTGTATCCATAGGTTGCTGAGCCACCACATTGTTGCACTAGGATTCTGCAGTTTGGCCTTCTTTGGCCCTCACTTGGTCGAGATTAGCTCTTTACAGAGCCCCTGTTATTAGATTCAACAGCACAAGAGTTACAAAAATCCTGTTACATTCAACTATGTGATTGTAAGTTTTTCTGTTATCTCCCTAGCATTTTAGCAACAGACTGTAATAAAGGTTAAATATTTTATGTTTGTAAAAGCTTCCAAAGGATATCAGAGAAACCAGCATGATTAGATAAATAATTAATATTTAAATCTACCTCCTATTGTATAGAAAAGCCTCACACCCAGCCCTAAAGATACACCTAAAACCTAAACATCCCATCTGAGATACTACATACCTGTGCCTTACCAAACAGACACTTGGGAAAGTCCCAGAGGGACC
Organism: Nestor notabilis; assembly: GCF_000696875.1. NCBI lineage: Eukaryota > Metazoa > Chordata > Aves > Psittaciformes > Psittacidae > Nestor > Nestor notabilis. Next base: position 11,157 of record NW_009940898.1, on the reverse strand, counting down.
CAAAGGTCCTTAAGTACAGTGCAAATTGGCTTTTCAGTCAGCTCAACCTCACAAGTAAATTCACAAACTAACAGGCCCTTCACTAAACAGAAAATACATATTGTCTGAATTGAAGCCACAGAGCCTGAGTGGAAGCTAAACCACAGCTTCCCTGGACTTCTGTTCACTAGGCTCCAATACGGGCAGAGAAAAGCACAGTAAGACTCTTGCTTTACTTCTGTTTGCAGAAAATGCCATTTGGTCTCAAATGCACCTGAAACAGACAGCTCTAGAAAGACAGGAAGACTTCTTTTATTCATCTTCCCTAAGCTTCCAAGGAGACAGTGCCAGCACATCTCTTGCTTCAGAAATGTCCCAGGTATGCATTGCTTTGTTGCCTCCACAAAGCAGCGAGTCAAGTAGCCTTGAGACAGTAGTAGAGAAGCCTTGGATCTGGAAACATGTGATTTTGGACATCAAAGTTAGGAATGCCAAATGCATACAGAACCCTTGGACCATGAGCTATTCCCCCGACAGACTAGCAGAAGCAGGAGGCCGTGCTGCCTGGCTACAGGAGTTTCCTATGGTCTCACATCAGTGCTCAGAACTGGAAGCTCTGCAGCCAGACATTTGAGCATAAATGTGTCTAACTGGGATTCATTCCTCCTTTTCATTTCCTAGGTGGCTGAAGGGAAGACACAGCGAGACATCTCCAAACACAGCAGTATGCCAATGGCCTCCTCAGTATATTCTGGAGCTGCTGTTTCTTGGCCATCCCTGGCTCTGTTCCTGCCCCTGTGGCTGAGCCCACATTAACTTGGCATAAATGGCATCTTTCCTTCCCATATTACTAATTTTATTTCACATCCAGGCACATCCCACTATGGATTTACCTTTGGAAAACAGAAGGCTTACAGAAACGAGAAATGGAACAGCTTTAACCCAGAATGGCAGCCACTGAAAACTTCCCCACGTCGCACCCCAACTTCCCCCCACCAGTTTGCACTGAACTCTGCAGACCTAGTGCCCACCATTGCTTCTGTCATATTAGCATTTTGAGTAACAGTCAGGCTAATACCTTAAAACAAAGGCCTGAGTTCTGACAGACGTGCAGCAGCATTCAGATTCTGATTACAGGGAGGGACCCAACACCATGCACCCTACTGCTCCACGTCCTGGAGCTCTTCCTCAAGCATACAATCCCAGACTGGTCTGTGTTGGAAGGGACCTTAAAGCTCCTCCAGTCGCTGCCCCCCGCCATGGGCAGGGACACCTTCCACTAGAGCAGGTTGCTCCAAGCCCCTGTGTCCAACCTGGCCTTGAACACTGCCAGGGATGGGGCAGCCACAGCTTCTCTGGGCGCCCTGTGCCAGCGCCTCAGCACCCTCATAGTAAAAAATTTTCCCTTATACCTAATCTAAACCTACCCTCTTTGAGGTTAAAAGAGTGCAGTACAGTGTCCCTCTCGCTACACGCCTTGCTAAAAAGTCTCTCTTATGATCCTCCTTTATATATGTTGAAAGGTCCCAGTAAGGTCTCCCCAGAGCCTTCTCTCTCCAGGTCAAACGATGCCAACTGCCTCAGCCTTTCCTGACAGGAGAGGTGCTCCAGCCCTCATTATTTCTGTGGCTCTGCTCTAGACCTGCTTGAACAGGTCCATGTCCTGTCACTGGACCTTGCTGATCTTCAGGGGGTTCACATGGGCCCACTCCTCAAGCCTGTCAAGGCATGGAGCACAGCACAACATCCTAAAGGCTTGAAGTCCATGCTCCAGGGTGGGTAGCAAGTAAAGCTCAATAAACATACATATAAAGTCCCTGGTAAACACCAGGTCTGGATTACTTTCATTTCCCTTTTCAAATCCATTTCAAGTATGAAAAATACCACCCCAGATCAAGGACACTAGAGTTTTATATTCTTGCTCCTTTGTGGCTTGCCCCTTGCAACATGTATATGTATACATATATATAATCATCACAGCTAGCAACAGACTTGGATTTTGTGGGTTAAAATGGATTTCTGTGCTCAACCCCAGTAAGTTTAGTGTTCTCTAGCAAAGGATGACCTTGCCTAGCCTCAGGACAAACCTTAGAATGCTTAGAGAATGCTTGTAGGTCACTGACCACAGAATCCCAGGGATATTCAAGCTACGAAAATCTGTGGGAGCTGCAACTACCTTGTACATCTCCATGTATTCCAGTTATCACTGTCCCCTGCCCACTGCCTGCCCCATCTCTGCCAAGCTCTATCTCATGACCTGTTTATTCTGAGTGTAAATGTGTGCACTGTGTAACTGCTGTTATTTTGTACTGCATCTGCCTGTTAAAATGTGGTGTTAAGTGAATATTGATTTCTGAGCATAGGTTAATAGTCCACAATCAATTGTGTGCAAGAGTTGCCTCATCAGCCAGCCTACTCTTTCAGGATAGCTGGAAACTCGTCTCAAAGCAGCTCCTCCACACACACAATAGTGCCTCTTGCTTGTTCTATGAGATAAACCAGATCTGAACAGTATTACCCATAGCCAGACAATATTACAGTCTTGAATGTATTCAGAACATGGGTGTGTTTATTTTTACCCTATGGTTTATCTGTTGCCAGGGAAGCATCAGCTAGGTAATATGCTGTGGCTTCCAGTCACTGGCACACACCTTCATAGTACAGAATCTCATGTTGTCTCATGTATCAGAGTAATTGTCCTTCTCCAGTGGTAACATTTGCATTTCAAATTCCAGCCTTCTGTTTACTTCCTGGGCAGGAAATCACTGCATGGAGCAGAAACATCTCCTCTGTCACACACAGAAGCAACACCTCACTTCCATGCAGTAGGAACAAATATAATGTCTTTTAATAAAGAGAAGTAGGAATGCTGGTGTTTCTGATTACCTACTGCAATATAGCTGTTTGGATCACGAGACAGCACTGTTTCCGTGTGTTTGCTACCAGTCTCTAAGGAAAACAGAGTCCACATTACCATATTCTAGTATCTACGCTAGACCATCCCCCATGCGCCTGGATTAGAAACAAGTCATGATTCTTGACTACAGTAATACTGTCTCTCCAGAATTCAGTGGAGAGTTACAGGAAAGAAAAAAAATGGTCTTTGCAATGCTCCACATACCACTGGGGGTATTTGTGAGAATACTGGAGTAGATTTCCCTGAGCCGTCTGACCACACACAGTGTACTGCATTCATCTTCCACTCATCTGCACTGTGATCTTTCCTCTTGCCCCACTTTTATGTTCTAAGACAGGTTGATATGGAAAAAAGTACCAGCATTTTTTTGTTCATATGCAGGACATTATGGACCTTTAAGCCCTTAGCCCTAAGTTACTGATTGCAGTTGCAGCCTCCTGTCATGTCCTGGATTACATAGGAAAATGTTTGACACTCAGGCAAATCCTGCTCTAGACTGAAAGGAAAGCAAAATATGTCAGTTTGGGGGTTTCTCCAAGTGTCCTATGTTCACTTCGCATGTACATATGCACCTCTATATACACAGCTGCCTCTCAGGCTTGTTCATCAGAAACTGCAAACAAAATTCACCTCTGAGTATTCACACTGCTGTCAGTCCAAACCCATTTTCACTTAGACTTTGGTACCACCTGTTATCCAAATACCAAGTATTCAGCTACACAGCATATGTGCATGCACAAGTATAACTACTGCTAGAAATGTCAGCCAGTATCAGTTCAGTTCTGTTAGCACTGCCGATGTTCAAAGACTGCCACAGTTACCTAAATCCTTTCAGAACAATTCTTACTAAACATATTACAGGGCAATTTACAAACCCCTCTCAGCTTCTTGTCCCCAGAAACTGAAATACAACATGCTGTGAGTACCTTTGCTCCAAACACAACAAATAATTTAATAAAAATTCTCTATCCTGACAGACTTAGCCTGGAGCTCTCAGCAAGCACGTAAAAGGAGGGAATGTTCTCATTGTTGTAAGGTAGATTATTTTTAAAAGTATAAAATAATGCCAAATCTGACTAATAAAATTTATCCTGCAACTCTAGAAGTCTCCTGCTTCCTTCACATTTAATAGAAGCTACGCTCCTTGTCTCCACTGCTAGAGGCATTACGGGAAAGAAATTTAAAGAACAGAGTTAGACAAAATCCCTTACAAAACAATCTTAACTTTTACAGACATCACCGACACGTACTTCAGACGTGGCTTCTAGAACTCTGACACAGCTTTAGAACCCTTAACATGGTCTAATGCAGCGTTCACAACGGGCATTCATACCTTCCTCCAGCAGTGAGCTCGGTCACTCAGGCAATTTTTTTCCTCGTGTGACAAGTGAGAGAAGCAATACACATTTTTTGCCCGAGGTCATCAGCAAGGTTATGCCAGAGATAAGCCTTGAATTTGGAAGTCCAAAATGATTGTATCCGTGCCTCATTAAAATCATTCCCGCTGCTTCCAGCAAATACGTGTGTTTCAGTAAAAATCAAGTGACTGCAGCTTTCCTTTTAAAGGAGGGCACAATATGTACCGCAGATGAGGAAAAGCTAAGCTTTACTTCAAACAGTAATCACTGGCTACAGATCCCTGCTGTGCCTCTTAAAATCTGCTGACAATAAAAGGTGACTTCAGGCTGACAAGACAACACTACAGGTTCAGCACCTATAAAGAACAAAAGTGTGTTTGTCAATGCATCCTAGAAATCACAAGTCACTGTTTGCTAAAATATTAGCAATTTTACACAAGAACAAGAAGGAAAACTTTCAAAGTAACCCTTGACATGTCCATGAACCAGACAAAGTTTCTGGGGCAACAGCGGAGCAGCAGGAAGCCACCCAGCACCAGGAGCTCAACAGGACCATTCAGTGCTGCTATGGAATCAAAACCAGCCGCTATTCTGCAGTTGCTTCCCCCACCAAAACAGATACTGGTAAATAGAATCAGAGGCTCATCACTTCTACCTCAGGGATTTCGTAGCTGAACCTTTTCGCAGATGAGGGAGGGTGGGCTGAGGCAGGGCTTGGTTCAGTCCCTAATGGATGCTCTTCTTAGAGGTGATTAGCTGTCCTCCAGGAAGTGACTTGGTGTCTGGGTTTCTTGCAAACCCCAGGGTTAGCAGAGGTCAGGGTATGCAGCACTTTCTCAAGTGCCTTCATGAAAACAGGCCCACAAACTTTCCATTTACAGCTGATCAGCTCCATTATCCCCAGGCTAGGAGGAGATGATCAGCAATTGTTAAGTGCTTGAATCAGACTAATAGCTCACTGCTAATTCCCCCAGTAATGGGAATCTAAATTCCTGGTAAACAAACTCACTGCTTTTCACACACAGGGATGAATGCCAAAAGCCTAATATTAGACCTCTGGAGCTAAAGCTTTTAGAGCAATCCTGTCCACTCAAAGATGTTTAATGGCATTATATTATGTACTAAATAATTAGAAAATGAAGGCCTACTTGGAATCAATGGGTTACTGTCTAATTAAGATGAAAAAGGGGCTCTACACTGTTTTAAACAAGTTTATACTAAAACGGTGTGCCTGATAAATGGCACTGATAACTACGTCTTTACCTTTGGGCAGAACAAGGCAGCCATTAAGCTAGCACAAAATAATTGTGTGATTTTTGGCTCATCTTTCCTCTTATTGGTCCCACCTGTTTTCCGGTAAGGCACAAGGTCCAGCTCTTCCTCCCCTTCACCCATCAGATGACAAAACTGATTAGGCAACATTCAAATAGCTTATCCTGATGCAGAGAAAATCATCTTTGCCTCTGTATTATTGCATGGCTGGCCAGAATCACAGAGTTCACACCACTGGAAGCTTGAAGAGCTAGGGGATGTGCACTGGAGCCTCAGGAAGCACTTTGCAAGAAGAACTGCTGGTGAGCTGAAGGGCACAGGAGAGCTACAGCTATCTGTGTGCATGGAGAAAAAGGCTGAGAAACGTTCTACTGAAATTAATTAATAAATTAGTCTTCTGCTGAATTGTATTTCAGCAACCTTTGAATGCTCCAACCCTGGCAGTGTTCAAGGCCAGATTGGACAGAGCCTTGGGCGACATAGTTTAGTGTGTGGTGTCCCTGCTCATGGCAGGGAGGTTGGAACTAGATGATCTTAAGGTCCTTTCCAACCCTAACTATTCTATGATTCTACAAAATAGAGAGCAACATTTCAAAAAGCACTACCCAGAGTTAGAGCAACTGCAACTCTGCATCTGACAATGTTATTCCCCTTTCATTACAAGCATACACTTTGTTGTGTATATCATCCCTTTGAAGATACTGCAAAAATAAGACAGTTGCACGAGACTTCAGTTTTCTTTCTCCTGTCATAACCATCTAGGATTCCATGTTCACATCCAAAACTAAATTAAAGGTTTTGATCTTCATATTCCTGTTTTTCTCCTTCCCGTATACTTCCAAGCAAGGAAAACAGAAGTGTTTTCTTGTAACAATGCTTCATGATCTAAACTGTGGCCATCCCTACTTCTAACTTTTTGGTGTTTGCTCAGGGAGGAATATTACATGAAAACATCTGCACTGTAACACATACAGAGAGGCAAAATTGAAATGTTGGTTTACAGTGACATATTGAGCAGAAAAAAGCTGCAAGCTGTTTTATAATGCTGGAACTGCTGCTGCAGATGAATTCCCTGGGCATTCGCAAATGACCAATTTAAACCCCACTGTAATAAACCCGTTTATTCCATTATAGGGGGACATGTAAATCTTAATGCATTTGCTCTCAGAAAAAAAACAAGTATTATGGGACAGATTTTATGTATGGATTTGTGATGCAATAAGAGGAGATTGGACCTGGTGACACAGGAGGTTTCAAGCAGTTTCAGTCCCTGAGCAAAGAACATGGAAACTTTTCAAAAGTCTTTTCTTACTTTTCAGTTCTCCAGCTGGCCATCAAGCCGTTTACCACAACTCTCTGCATGTGCCCATCCAGCCAATTCTTTATCCACCAAGTGGTCCATCCATCAAATTCATGTCCCTCCAGTTTAGAGACAAGGATGTCAGGTGGGAAACATTTGAAGAATGAAGAATACATTTGGCATTATTCTGACTTATGTGTCATTTTCCTTCAATCCTAGGTAAAAGGAGGCATCAACTTATAACCAATACCCTACAGTTCTTCAGAGTCCTTGGCATTGTTTTGAAGAGCCCGTGGTGAAATCTCTGATGCAGTATTTTAAACTGGCATGGTTGGTTTTAATAGTGTCATTTTCTCATGAGAAAACACATTTTATTATGTTCTGCTTATAACTGTTGAGTGCTAGATGTTAAAAGAAACCCAGGGGGGGAAATCACCCTTTCTGTAGTCCACTGGAATGCCTGATGATAGTACAAGAACAAAGCAGTGAGGGTGGTGAGGCACTGGAATGGGGTGCCCAAGGAAGTTGTGAATGCTCCATCCCTGGCAGTGTTCAAGGCCAGGCTGGACAGAGCCTTGGGCGACAAGGTCTAGGGTAAGGTGTCCCTGCCTGTGGCAGGGGGGGATGGAACCAGATGATCTTAAAGTCCTTTTCAATTCGAACAATTCTGTGATTCTATGATTCATAACGGGGCATATTAATATTCCAGGTCATGCACACTGGATAATCCTGTTCTCTCTGCACATATTACTTTTGTAATCTCTAATGTGCTTGCAGATTCATACACAACTCACTCAAGAAATGTTTTAATAAAGGGTGAGCAAAGTGCCACTGTACTCTATCTCTCTCTCCTCTCTTTTGCTTTTTTTCCCCATCAGTCTAGCACTTAAATTACTTTTCCTTCTACTTAAGTTTGCCCATTAGATACTGTCATTACAGATTACTGAGCCCCACTGCAAGGAACTGAAATGTCTTTAACCTCTACACACAGTTACTTGTTCTGCAGCTTTCCAAACCAGCAGCCTTCCCACCCCCCCTCCACCCCCCCCGAATCTTTTGATTAACTGAAGTCAATTTTGCTAAGTGCTAGTGGCTCTCAGAAGCTTGTTGTGTCAGTTATCCCCAGGGGTCCATTATGTTTTCAGGGCTATAAAATAGGAATTGCTCAGCCTTTTTGTAGACATGTGAGATTAGCAGCTAATTCTTCCAGCCCCAAGGTCTTCGGATTTCACTCCCATCATTCCAAATCAGAGTATGTACATCTTTCATCGCAGTTCAGGTAGAAACTAGTTGAGACATTTCCCATACTTTTTCTCAATTTCAATCCAGCCTTGTCAAAATTTTTAATGCCTAAGTAGTCCAGGTCCTCAAATGTACTACACAACTGATAGCCAGTCTAAATCCAACTTGGAGCTGCAGTGGTATCACATCAGAAGCACACTTTTAGTGCACTGAACACTTAATTCTTAATACGCAAACACAAATCACAGTGCAAATGGAACTAATATGGAACTGCAAATCACAGTGCAAATGCAAATTTTTTATGTATTTTCAATACAGAAAGGCCCTTTGGCAGAGAGACATCATCACTTGCCATGGAGGAATTTACTAAAAAAGTTGGGAGTAAAATCCCATCCGTTTTATTTATATCGTATAGGACATAAATTCCCTCTGCAGGGCTGAAATGCTCTGTGGCCTAACACATAGTAGAGTAAGAAATGCTTTTTTATCATTATATGACTAGAATAACATGGGAAACAACTTGCTCTTTAAGCAAAGGAACTACTGAAACCTGTTTTCAAAGATTTATTGTCATCTTTGAAGTAACAGCATATACATATTGGGGGTGGGGTGGGGTGGGGGGTGCACGCACACACACTCACCCCAATAAGCTTCTATTCCTAACAATAGCCCCATCAAGCAAGAAATGGAAAATGCTGTAAACCCATTCAGACCTATTTCACACAGGCTGAGCTAATCTGGGCAAAAGGTAACACAAGGAGGACACATTTCATAATACAAACAAGTGGACAGCTTCAAACAGGGGGCTCTTGTTCAGCCTAATGCAGATGTCAGTTAATTAGAGCAGAAGGTTGTATCGTTAGCAGCCAAATCGATATAAAAGGAATTAAGAGCTGGCCCGCCAGCTCCCCTGCTCTGCAGCACAGCACCCGGGGCTCTGTGCAGCTACAATTCAATACACATTAGTGGACAATCAATGTAGTCTTGTATGGGGATGTCTTCTTGAAATACTTTAATTGGACTCTCTAGTGTTATCAGTGCTAAACAAGATGTCAGATTAACGCAGAAGCCTTCCCAAATGGGACTGGCAGCCCACAGCCTGGAGAAGCCATATTTACTTCTATTAAAATCTCACTGGTTTTCCAACATGTATTAATAGTACTATTTTCACAGGTATCTTAAGAAAGAGCAACTGACTAGCATCTTCATATACAGCTGCTCCATCCTGTGAAGCTCAGCCGCCTCCACACCAGCAACAGCAGGTCCACCCCTTTTTGCAACTTCAGTCCTAGGCTTCATCAACCACAAACCTGTCAGTCACACTACAGCTTCACTTTCACCCTGAATTTGTAGATAACACGAACCAACATGAAAACTGGGAAGTGTAAAATACTCAACTGATAACTCCTGTAACGGGCATGAAACTCGACATGGCAATCTTGTACGTATTGTGAATATTTGTTTTCGTGTGGGTGCTTCATGTTGTAGGTGGTTTTGGCTTGCTAGGACTGTAAGTCGTAGGAGTCAGCAGGACAGGCAGGAAAAGCAGCATAAGCTTTTCATGACAAAAATTTAAACCACTTTCCATCCTCTATATTCCCTATGTAAAACTGCAATACTGTCTTATCACCTAACCAGGAAGTTATTTTTACTTGTATTGGATTTCACCTTTGTTTTAAAGGAAGCATATAGCATCTACATTACAAATTTCCTGCTCAACAGGGTGGATGCCACAAACCAAAGCCAAACATTTTATCTAATGAGATGAGAAACAAGTAGATCTGTAAGAGGACGATACTCAGAGAAATAAGGATCATGTTCACGTTACACAGATGTGTACAATCTAGGGCTTTGACATTTCATGGAGAATAGAAGCAAGCAGTAGCTGTATCTAAAATGCCACAGAATATTTAAATACTTTCTGACAGAAATTTAAATTCCATAACTGATGAGGAACAGGCAGTACTGCAGCCAGTACTGACTGGCACTACAATCTAACACCAGACGTTACAGCAGCCACAACATGCTAGGGAAGAGTAGCATCTGTAAGGCAGAAACTGGCAGGAACATGGAATTTTCATTAATCCTGTTTAGATGAGCAAGCATGACAGCATGCAACTTTATAGCAGACTGAGAAACACATTATCAGAGATATTATCAGAGAATACAAAAATCGGAAATAAAAGTGAACTTGGGAATTTTAACTACACATGGGAAATAGTAAGTTCATTCAAAGCAGAAGTGCCCAATGTCCTGGTCAACTTCTGGTCATCACAGAAGCAGAGATTCCTTCAGAAAGAAGTGAGTCCTGACAGTGCCCCTTTCACTAGAGTGGGTAAAACAGTGTTCACAGTGTGGCTTCTACAACCCAATTCTGAAATTTCTGGGGGAGACAAAGACATGACCACGGTTCTGGTGTCCTATCTCCCTTCTGTCCATGACACTACACAACCGGAGGACAGTTCAGAGTACAGTGCTTTTTTGACATGATTTGTTCACTGCAGGTCTGGTTATAAGAGATTCTGCTGGGACAGCCCACCTACACACTACTATTTTGTCAAAAGAAGTGATAAAAAACTTCTCATGCTCTACTAATGCTCTAAGTAACAATCTGTCCCCCTGACTGAAGTTCTCCTTCCATCCAATCAGTTTCTTTGCTCTGTTTTGATTACCTTGAAAAGCTCCACTGTCACAAAGGAAATGTATTTTTGACAGCACACAGTCCTGAAAAGGACTTAAGGATAAGTATAAGTGAACATGACAAATGACTCGAACATGATGTCTTTTCTATAAATACTGCATGTCACAGTATCGAGAAGACAGCCTGAATTAATGAGAAGTCTTCATATACCCCTTCAAAACACCCTCCTTCTAAGACTCTCTAAGCCTTAATGCTTTAGTTAACCTTTTATTGTTTAAAGGTTATTTCAAGACTTATGTTCTTAAAATATATGAGTCTATTTACTTATCCTATAACTCCCCCATTCCCATGAGTTTATTGTAAGACCTTATTATATAGTTTATTTTCTCATATTTAACTTTAAGTATAAAAAGGAGGATATCTGAAAGGGGCCTACAAGGATGCTGGA
>NW_009940897.1:437-766 GCF_000696875.1 Nestor notabilis | reverse complement strand
TTCCTGGAGGCACCAGTAGTGATCCTCGTTATGGGTACATCAGCTGGTTCTGCATTGGTGCACTGTGTGTTTCCATGTTAGAACCCTGCAGAGCTGCGAACAGGTTCTGGGCAGAGAAACTGGATTTTGGAGGAAGCCCCTGGATTTGAATACACCTAAACCTACGCATTTAGTCGTTTGTTTTGATACCCCTCCCGCCCCCGGGAGGAGAGGCTTATGTTTGTTTCATTTTGTAACTAGCTCCCAGCTTCCCGCGCTAACGCCCTCCTCCTTCTCCCTATGTGCTCTGCTGGACGCTTGTGGCCCTGCACGGCTCCGGGCTGGGGCAA
>NW_009940897.1:0-275 GCF_000696875.1 Nestor notabilis | reverse complement strand
TGCTAGCACTGCTACAAGGGGGCAGCTAGCGAAGCCTTGTCCATTGCGCACCCGTGCACCAACAGAGCAGCGCAGGCACTTGGCGCAGCCCGAGCTCTGCGCCGCAGCCTCCCCTCCCCTCGGCTCTGATCTGGTGCCGCCGCTGCCTCGCCAGAAGCAGCGTGCTGGGACATCAATACCCCTCGGTGTGGTGATGAGGAACGGTGAGGGAATCCTGTATGCTTCTGCGGGTCTGCAGAGCTCGTGCAGAGGCAACCAAAACCGCTTTCTTTCAC
>NW_009940896.1:20731-21124 GCF_000696875.1 Nestor notabilis | reverse complement strand
CCCGCAAAAAAACCCCAAACCACAGAGCAGAAAAGCCTCTTGTCCTCAGGCAGTTTTACACGTTCTTAACGTTCTGAGGGAGTTAATAGCCTCGTAGTTAAAATAAGCATCAGTAAACTGGGACATTAGAGAGACTTGTTTGGTAAGGAAGTCACAGAAAGTAATAGAGGGTGATAAAGTGAAAAACTGAGCATGATAATTCTCTTCCTGAAAGCTCTGTACTTGCTTTGACAGAACGTTCTATGGTTTTTGTGAAGCTTTGGTCTGTTAATCAAAAAACCCCACAGCACACTAATTCTGGCTGGATTTAGTGGTTGATAACAACATGTGAATCCCACACGATTGTCTGGTATTAATTTCTTTCAAAAACACTCAATGGAGTTGTAAAAATTT
>NW_009940896.1:0-20700 GCF_000696875.1 Nestor notabilis | reverse complement strand
GGGAAAGTATCATAGAGGCAAGAGATTGGGCAAGAGTCTAAGTTTGAAACTAAAGAGCAAAGTTTTCTGGATGGTCTGTAAACTTTTGTGAAGAAAACTCACATTCTCCCATTTCTACCTTAAGTGCAGTGTAAGAAAAGCAGACACTATGCACATGGAGCAATCAGCAAGCACTTGCAGGAGGATTAGACAATCCTCATTTCCACAGACTGATTGGCTGCTAAAGCACTTAGCACAAACTATTTATTAGTTGCCAAAGCAACCACTAAAACAAATGGCAAAACTAAATGTCAGACTCAGTGTTTACATGGAAAATGACGGCGTAGAGCTTTTTTCTTTAATTCTGAAATGCTGGGACTGCTGTACAGATGTCACTGGTGTAGGATACCTGCTTTCAGAGGGTTACAAATGTGCAAGCACCTCAGCCTCCCTCAGTTTCCACATTCTCTCCATTTTTAACTCCTACATTATCATGTACTTTACATCTGATACCTCGACTGCTTCTAAGTAATGAAAATACATGTTACAAGTTCTTTAGCAGCTCTCAAAGCTGAATGGACTCAGCACAATGGGCTGGATTTTACCCCAATAACAAAACAGAGAATACCCCTGTTTCAGATTATTTACTCCAGACTCCTGGTAGGGCAGTAACATGGAACCTCTGGGCTCATTATTCTCCTTTAAGGAATTACACTAGGACCTACTTGGGGAAAAAAGAAAAACCCAGGAGGGGGTGAAGGTCTGTTCCTGACTACTGCAAAACAACTCCCCCAAAATGAGGGCTGCCCACAGCTGAGGTCTGGCTGCTACAAACAACTGCTAAATGTTAACTGTAATGAAGGGGTTCATTAAAAATCACAGAATCATGAGGACCAGTCTTTGAGTCAGTTAGTATTACATATAATTTTATGGATATGGTTATTATTTTAATATTATTTAATCTTTTTATACTGTTTTCCAAGAGAGGATAAACATGGGATATTTCAAAGAACAAGTAACTGTTTCTATATTCTGATCAGCACGAAGCCCTGCTTTGCTATAACAACATTAAGATGGTAAAGGACATGCATAAATTTTTCTGTACTGAACTAGACTTGGTGTGCAAATTCTGAGGAACTTCAGTTGCTTAGAAGGTTAACTTATTTACCATATAGAACATTAAATCTTTTCTTTTGTTCTGGGAAAATGTATTGAGTTATACCTTCCAAAACAATCTGCTTAATAGCTGTACCATAAACGCTGGGCACCTTCTAGCCAACACCGCAGGAACACAGATGTCTTTTACAGCTAATTCAACTGGAAACTGTGAACAGTTAGCATACTATAAGCTCTCCAGCTACATTCTCCCTCTCTCTCTCAAACCATAGCAAGGCAGAATGAACAGACTTAAGCTGCTGCCAAGGAAGTTGTGTGAATCACACAGTTCCTGAAAGCATTCAATTAAACTGCTTAAAGCTCCATTTTAAAGGCTGCTTGCAAGAGACAAGAATCTCTGCAGCGTTATGGAAGGCATGAAATCTCCCTTTGAAAGCACTATTCACAATTATATATGCAATTGGTAATTAAAGGAGACCATCTTAGCCACTAATATACAAAACATAGCTTGTTGTGAGACATTCACTTTAATCAGATGTCTGCCTCCTGTTTGAATTTACTGGAAAACCAGTTGGCAACCAAAGTGGAAAATGGACACATGGTTTTCTCCAGTACTTTGCAAATAGAAATATTGAAGGATTTAACTGTTTTTATTGAGCCTCACATTCATAAAGATACTTCAAGGGGAAAAAAAGAAACCCACAATGTCCCTGGATAAAGTAAACTGTTAATTATCTTTTGAGAGAGAGAAAACTGAAGTTGGGTAGAAGACAAAGTCACAAAGCTGGTAAGAAAAATTAATATCCATCATCAACATAAGTAGTTATACTTTAGGACATAATGAAGACACTGTTCCCTGCACTTAAGTCCATTATAGCCTTTGGAATTATTACCAGTGATATCAAGCTTTTTCTCCATATTTGGAAACACATGACAACCTATAGAAGGTAGTATGTCACATGCTGAACTCAACTAGACACGTGTAGTGTCTAGTAACCATTAGTAACCTAATAACTTTTTGACTGTCAGGAGAACTGAACTGATGACTGCCCTTCTGGGCCAAGAACCTTTATTTTACCTTAAGATCACTATATACAGACTCATATGCCTTCAACTATTGAGTGGAACATTAAACTACTGCCTAAACTATTTTGAGATCATCTCTTACCATTACAGTTTGCTGCCTGCAAAGGATTTACTCCTCATACACACTGGCTGAAGTGGAAACAATCTCAGACTCTAATCTGAATCCAAATAAAGTTGACTCACCCACTTTCAAACGTGCTGGTTTTAATTCTGCATGGTCAAGCATCTCATTACTGATAGTTTGGTATTTTAGCTCAGAATTATTCAAGACTAACATATGGCTGTATTTCTATTTATTAACGCCGTGAAACAAACAATAAATTACTGCCTTCATGCTTAGTTAAACTTCAATCTGAATTCATGCTAATTTACTTGAACTGAACTTCCCCAGGAATTAATTGGTTTTTTCAATGAAGTACACTGGATTCCCTTCAGCAGCATTTTTGCAGCCACGTAGGTGCAGGTCACGGAAACATTCCCGTGGGTATTACAAAATGCTGGTGGCATTCACTGCCCAGCTGGCAGTAAGTGAGACGTCCTGAGCTGAGCAAGACGTACATCACTCCAGAAGCGTGTCAAGCTTTCAAAGGAAATATTAACAGATGGACAGAGCAATAGGGATGACTCAAGACTTGGTTTCTAGTCATCATATTAATTCTTACTCTGAATAAAGCAATCTTACAGAGGATACAGGGCACTGCAGATTCAGAGGGGAAAGTTCATCCTCCCCTAATAGTGCCAGATACCATATGATCACAGAGTCAATTGAGTAGGTACCACAGAACATTGAGCTGATCAGTATTTGGGTACTCCTGCTGAGCTCACTGCAGTGTAAAACCAGGAGAGTTTCACAGTTCTTTGGAACTGTGTTTCTAGTTGCCTTCCCTAACAGCTCTAATAATGCCAAAGCCCTCAATTAAGAATTACAGAGTACTGGTGATTATCACATACTATCCCGCTACAACCAATAATAGAACTTCCATCATCATCCTAATGAAATGTTAATACCAAAACCCTAGTGTAAAGCATTTAAACATAAGCAGTACGAAGTGAATGCCAGAAAACAGAAAAGTTTACTCATGTGTCTGCTTTACATATGGAAAATACAATCATATAAGAGGCAATGACTTAGTTTTAAGTTTCAAGTATGAAAAAGCAAATGCTCACAAGAGCAAAATCAAATATTACATGATGTGGTGGGTTATCTTGCTGGCTTCCACATGCCCACCATCACTCCTCCTCCTCTGCATGATGGGGGGAGAAAATAAGATTAAAAACCCCTTGTGGGTTCAGATAAAGGCAGTTTAATAAAGAAAAGCAAAAGCTGCACATGGAAACAGAGGAAAACAAAAAAGAATTTATCCTCCTCTTCCCATCAGCAGACAACATCCAGCCACTGCCTGGGATGAAGGACCTCAGCACTTGCAGTGGTTCATGTGGAAGACTAACGCCTTAATAATGAGTCCCCCCCCCTTGCAACTCTCAATTCTCTTACCTTTTATTGCTGTGCATGTCATATGGTGTGGAACACCTCTTTGGCCAGCCTGGGTCAGCTGTCCTGGCTATTGTCCCCTCTCAACCTCTTGCCCACCCCCAGTGTCCTGGCCTTTTTGGGGGGGCTGGTTTTGGAGACACAGCCTTGATGCTGCAAGCACAGCTCAGCAGTAGCCAAAACACTGGTACCTTATCAACAGCTTTCTAGCCATGAATAGAAGTTAACTCCATCCCAGCCAGACCCAATACACATGTCTTCACAAAGTGTTAATTAAGAACTCCTTTTGAACTTAGCTAGTTAAAAAACATTTCCTCCTGTGAACAACTTCCTTGTATTTTACACAGCAGTTAATAACACTAAGCGTTGAGGGGGAGGGGAAGAGTGCCTTCCTGAAGGAATGTTTTCTTCCAAATTCTCATTTCTACAGATTTTACTCCTTTTTCCTTAGAACTTTATTCCTTTTTCCTCATTCCTTTTCCCTAGGTTTCTAATCTCAGTCCAACAGATTTTTATGCTACCTATTAAAAAATGTGAAACCTAATAATAAATCATCTTAAAACCACTCCTCTTTGTCATCCAGGTAAACCTGTTCTCCAGAAAGGCAAATAACAGTATATCCCTCCTTTACAAACTCTGCAAATCAAACTATTTGTAACTGATTGATTCCTCCAAAATCCCTCTGACATTAAATGGGTTTACCCATATACTTCAGTGAAGCATTTCTGTAATGAGAATTATTTCTTTACTCAAATTTTCAAACGAAGTTTCGTACCTGCAAGATCTTCTTTGGAGGAAACGAGTCGAGGAGAGCTGTTACCTGGCTCAATTCTTAATGACAATCTGGAAAAGAAGATAATGAGAAGTTATAATATTAAAAGGCACCCTGCCTCACTGTGTTTTTTATGATGCACTCATTGTTGCCTTATCTCAGCACTCCAGCACATCTTGATCTTCCAGTGCATGACTTCTGCCACCTCTCAAGTTTACACACTCTTAACCGGACATTTATAGGTCCTTTGTTCTGTACCAGTTTGACAAAAAGTGTGGAGGGCCACAATATTAAGTAAACTTTAATGGAATAGGCTTAAACCCAAAAGAAATAACTGCTGTCATTGCACAGCATTACACATGCAAAAGAGTTGTGAAGGTTTCAAGCTACAGACTGCAGTACTCAGCTGGATACAAACACCAGTGAAAGGCTATTGTAGTAAAGACCTGCACAGGAGGGGGGTGGGATGGATGACAACAGAGGACAACAACCTGAGACAGCATTTCAAAACCAAAGTCCTTATGCAGAACAGAACACTCATTTCAACTTGTTTCACATAACAGCTGTTCTCCAAACGGAAACAGACAACCCTTCTCCTGCAAACCTCTCACTGTTCCACAAATGCTTATTTCTTTCTTCTATTTCTGTCTGTACAAGGGAGCTGTTACTTATCCTTCCCCACATGTGATAACTGCATGTTGCAGTTTCTGCCAGCTTTGAGGAACTCATCTCTGATGTTCTTTCCTTATGTTGTTATCAAAGACATTACTCAGTTTTACTAGTCCCCTGTGGCAAGAGCCACAATTTATTTGGTCACTGTGGAAACATTTGTCTAATAAGCCCACTGCAAAAAGATACAACTGCAATTCAGTTCACGTAAGCAAAAAGCTTCTCCCTCTTACAGTGATGTGGTTTGTAATGCACTCCTTCAAAAATGCAATCTAGCTATTCAACAGAGGAAGATACAGGATATGTTAAAAGAGTAAGTATGAGCCTAAATTTGAACGTTGTTAGATATGAAACACTCATGGTGACACATATAACAAAATACTGAAAATAAACTGTGAGAAAAGGGAACATATTTTGACAATGAGATGTCGCTCCTCGACCACCTTCTCTCCTGTTCCCTCTCTCGCCCAGAAGGCTGGAAGCAGTAGAAAACATTTTTATTTCAAAGAGATACTGAGAGTCAGTAGAGTCTCAACCAGCCTTGGCTTGTTTGCCACCACCCAGATTCATTTTTGCAATTCCTCTGACACTGTATTTTCCACTGAGCAGCACAGGTTCCATGCATGTACACGCATGCTCTGCCCTCACCTCTCTACTTATGCAGAGAATGAAATACATAGTCAGTCTTGAACACAGTTCTGTTTCATGGGAAGATTCTCTCCAGCACAGGATGGAACTACTTCTAGGAGAGTAAAGCTACTTTTACAAAATTCTCCTAATATTAGAGGAGTAAAAGACGACAGGGAATAGCCTTACATGAAGAAGAAATTTAGCTGCTCCATGAGGAGGTTGAACAAAACTTACTAATTTTTCCTGACACAAGACCTAAGTTGCAGGAAAGCAGTGCAGTCCTCAAAGCTGTCACTCAGGACATTTCTGACCAGCATTTGTGTACAAAGCAAAATGGGTCTGACATATCTGAACATTTTGGGCTGCCTATGTGGCACTTACACAGTAGGTCCAACAGTTTCTGGAAGCTTCACTGTCCCCAAGAATGTCCTGTGGAGGAGGCAGCCAAGTCACAACTATAGCTACTGATCTATACCCCTAGAGTGAGGAGTCCCTGCCCATAGCAGGGGGGTTGGAACTAGATGATCTTAAGGTCCTTTCCAACCCAAACCATTCTATGATTCTATGAATCTATGATCCATATGGCCACTGCATCACTAGAAATCTCAGGCTAACACAGCACTGTCTAGCTAAGGGAAAAACTGCATACCTGGGGACAAGCACTGTCTTACACTCCTGAAGGAGGAAGATCTTGCAGCAGCTGCATCTGGTACCCCTGCAGGCTACCTCTGCATCTCGTACCAGTAATGCCCTGAGATAATGATTACCAGCAATACGTTTTGGGTATAGCTGGAAAGAATCTTGATCCTTTAGGTCCTATTTTAGCCCCCTTAGTCTTCTAAATAGCAAAAGTTAAAATTTCTCAACTTCTGCAGAGAGCAGTATATGGGCTGAGCAAAAAGGACCTATTATTTTTAGGTTATGACATCATTGTCAGGGGTTTTCTGGAGTGTTCCTACTTGCTGACAAGCACGAACCTAAAGCGAGCAATTGGACTGGCACAAAAATTGTGGAGAAGAGCTTTGTTTATATAAAGTGGCTGCCAAATTTCCCTTTTCAGTGTAATTGAGGTTCTCATTTGGCAAAACGTGTGTTGGGATCCTGCCAATACATTTTAGGGCAACTATCTAAGCTTCTCTCCCTGACAGCCTGGTACTGAGATAGTTCTGTTCTCCCTGCCAAAGGTCAAGCATACATCTCTTCAGAGTACACTAATGCTGTCCCTGGCTCAAAAAGAGTGGCCACTGGAAAGAGAAAGAGAGAGGAGATTCTTTTCCACTATAAAAACTTAGAAGTCTTTGCCTTTTTAAGGCTTACAGTTTCTTCTGGCATGGGACCAGAAAATGCTATGAAACTGAAGATCCATTCGGGAAAACTGAGAGGAAAATGTGAAATCAAATATTCAAAACAAAATCCAAAAACTTCATCACAAAGATAGAAGAGGAATGAGAGTTCTCCTTCAGGATAGTTGTGTGCAGTTTTGATGAATAGAGGCTTTAATTTAAAGCTTTATTCTGATGAAACAAACACGGCAGAAAAAGGTCAACTTCTCCGATGTACATAAAACTGCAGCAACTTCACTATGCTAAGAATCAAGTATTTCCCTCTTTTTAATACCTCTTGTGACTTCAGTCCTGGTTTTCCTTTACATAGTGAAGCCTAGAAAGAAAACTCCTAAATTTGATTGAAACAGTCTCAGAAAGAACTAAAGCAAAAGTAGTAGTACTAAATCTTTAAGGTACATCAAATACCTTCCAGCATTATCAGCAGGGCTGCAGCTGAAGTTAAAATGAGTTTCAAATTTAAACTGGAATTACTCATGACTTGTAGTTTTTCAAAGTATGATGTCATAGTATCATATACGTACAGAAACCACTTGTTTAATCTGTTTTCCCAAGATATTACAGTTCATGAAAGCTGTTGTATATGTAATGTTAACACTGATGCATCATCAGGAAACTCCATCTAAAAACCACATTAAGCAACATGACCAGTTTCTTGAACCAAAGCCAGGGACTGTAAAGCCTGTACTAACTACAGTTCTTTACCATCACTACTATAGCTTTTCTGTATCTTCATGACTTTAATGAAGCATGGAAGTTGGTGGGAAATTCGTAAATAATGACCATTTGTTAAATATTAACACTGAGATTTAAATCTCAGACTACGCTTAAGAGAAGTCATGGATAGCCTGAGCTTTTCAAAAAGCTGTGCATGATGCTAATGCTCAATATGCATCTGTTGCACAACACATCTCTATTTGTGAACACATACGATGGCAAGAGGCTGAGAAAGGGAAGAACATACGTATTCTATCATTGGTACTCTGGCAGGAATTCCAATTCCATAAAGCAGATAAATTTTTGAAAAAATCATACAAACACATTATTTTTTCCAAATAATTTTCCTACAGAAACATCGTTATGCTCAGTATTTGTTATCAACCAGCCACAAAAGCACAAACCATAGTCAAGTATGATCTTTTACAGTGAACGACCTTCAGCCAATGACTTTCTGTTCCATTCTAAATCAAACTAAAGCCAAGTGATCTTTCCATTGAATTCCCCAAAATTTGAAGACAAGAATAGAACTTACTTGTAATTGTCATCTTCTACAAACTTCTGAAGTTCTTCAATGTAACGAACAGACTTCAAATACTTTTGCACATGGGGCAGTGTTGTAAGATGATCTGTGGAGTGTTCGAACAGAAGAAAGATGAACATTCATGTCACCCAAAGTTCACTATTCTTTCAGGCTGGGGTTTTTGTTTGTTTGTTTGGGTTTGTTTGTTTGGTTTTTTTTTTCCCTGGTTCTTATGGTTATTTTAATGGAAACTGAGATTTTGAACATTCCTAAACAATAAATCAGGCAGAAACATGAAGAGACTTAAAAATAACAATGCTGAATACCAAGAAACAAAGACACTAAGTTCAGAATGACAGAAAAATCCTCTGACATCTAGTCCAGAACTAGGACAGAAACACACCTTGTTGTATCTAATTTATCCTCTCCTATAGACAACTCTTTTAAAGGCACCTATTATTCCAGAATATTACTTCTTCAAGGCCATGCTTTAATTTTCATTCTCATTTCAACAAAAGCACTAAAAATTAACGTACAGCAACACAGAAAGCCACCAAAACTGTAAAAAGGAAAAGGTTAGTGACATAATGAGGTTTCTTTGTCCAAGTATGCAAAAACAAAAATGAAACTTGTAGCAAGAATATGATAGCTCAATAATCTAGCTATTCAGAATCATACACTATTATGCCTAGTCCTTACCTTTGAATACTCTGTAACACCCAAGCTGACAACAAAGGACAAGAACTGAATACTTAAGCATACACAAGTGATTTCTCACCTCCTTTTCTCACAGTCTAAATTCTTTTTTTCCTATTCAAAACTCCAAAACTGCAGCATTTACATGTTCTGAATTTATTCAATTGTGCAGCTGCTCTCAATGTTTCCCAGCTTACTTCATGTTTAAGCAAAGAAAAGACATGTTAAGTCACTAACAGTACTATGTATTTGTCAAGAGCCCCAGACCAGCACATTTCTTGACAAAAGGCTTCACTCACAGGCTAGAATTGGGGAAATGAATTTGAGAGCAAAATGCTGTTAACAGAAAGGAGCAGCCCCTCAAGTTCCTCACTTCATCAACAAGTGAGGTATGTGGAAAAGCTTAACACGCAATTTTACAACTGTTGTACAGATTGCAGTATTTGTATTTCATTTTGTAAACATATCATCAGTATGTCAACAATAAAACAATAATGAATTTAAGATGCTGTATGCTCCAAAGACATCACATCTACTGCAAAGGAAAGGAAATATTAAGATAACTCTGCCTCTGGTAGAAACAGAATATAACCCAAATGCAATAGCTGTACTTGAAAGTACGTCATTTGTAGTCTACATGTTGCAGTAAACACTGCACAACTTCTGTTATAACTCTTACAATTAAGAATAAATGCTTCTTTGCCTAATTTACTGGTAAGACTGAAACTGCATAGAAGTGGAAGCTGCACCACTTACCAGTTATCAGCTCTACCAATGTTAGCCTCTTGTGTTGCCTTTACATAGAGCTGAAACCACACAATATTGTACTACAGAAATTTTAGTTAAGGCTTAATAGATAGAACAAGATTGACCAACCATAGTTACAGGAGACTTGCAGATCAGCTATTATTCGGAGAATATTGTTCATTTGATTGGATCTTTGTTCATTCTCCATAATGCTGCCTGAAGCGGGATACGCAGAATCAATGTAGATTAAATCCAGGAGATAAATCCCTGAAACAAACAAACCAATCAACCAACTAATCTTGTGTTTCAACCAGAAATAGTTGCATCATTTTTAATGATTAGAACATCCAGCAACTATTGACCCCCACTGTTGTCTGGACCTATCACAAAAAAAGAGAGCGTGGCATTTGCATGTTGAAAAACTCTGGAATTAGCACTCGAGTTCTATGACACCTCTTGAAGAAAGGACAGAAAAGATTGTGTTCTTATACAGGCTAATGTCTGCTATGAGCAATGTGCAGGACCATCTCAAGGATACTAAAAAAAGAAGAGTGAAAGCTGCCACGAGCCACTGATGATGGTACAGGCAGTGTTCATGAAGCTGACAGCGAGCACAACAGCCTCTGGCCACACTGACTAGAGTTTAGCACTGCACTGCCACTACTTACCACATTAAAGTATTACTGCATGTTTTGGCTGAGGCTCCAGGCTGCATTTGGTGGAGCAACTGCTCCAGGAGATGCTATTTAGCTTTTGATTATGTGATGGTTTAAAAAAAGCAGAAAGAAAAGGAGTTTATTTATTAATGTCTTAATTGAAAGAATGGCAGTTATTTGCCTAGGCCCAGATTTCTCAGTAATACAGAAAGATGCAAAGGTGCTGATTGTTCTTACTTGTATTGCACTTTTCCAAAACACTGGCAGACGAGACAAAATGTCATTTTTGGTTGGTAAAGAAGAGGATTATATACAGAAGTTACGTGTGGCAAGATGTCAGCTATCTTCATCACGATAAATATACCCATCTCCAGTGTTTGGTAGGCAGGTATTTTGCAGAGCTAGTCTCTGTTGTATGGTACTTCTACCTTTACACATTGTAAGAAAAAGGCAGACTTAAGGCTGAAATGAATCCACAATAAAGTATAACATCTTTTACATAGTACCCATCTGCTTTTTATCAACACATGCCATTCAGTTTCACACAAACTATTTCGATTTTTAGTGGGCTTCTTTTACAGCCCTGGAACAGTCAGACAGCAATCACAAACGAAGATAGGATAATACTAACTGGGAAGTATATACAATATACAATCATCAAGTTCGAGAAAACTGGATCTTCACTGTGATTATATGGAAAGTTTTAGGTTTTAGCACTGGAAAACTGAAAGATGATTCTATAATGCAGTCTTGCAAAACTCATGAAAGCAACTACAAAAGCATAACGCAAGGCTCATCTACTTACTTCAGCAACTAACTGAATGCATTTAAATGAAGATGAGGAAGAGTACCACTCTTGCCTTTCATGAGGATACTTTAATCAGTTTTAGTATTTCAATTGTATGAATGCAGGCAAGGAGTACAGAGGCTCTGAGTGTGCGTGTAAAATCAATTTGGTTTAGGACTTCCAGCTATGCGCTCTGTTGATCAGGCCTTGGGTGCAATCATAGGAAGGAACAAAGTTGTAATGCACAGTACTTTGTGGCTTAAGGAAGTGAAACAATCTGCTGAGGTAGAGTTATAACAATACACTTCTTCATCTTCATCAGTGTGTCCTTGGCTGTGCGGGCATTTTGTGCCAAAGACCTCCTGAAATAAGTGAGGGCAATCACCGTATAAAGGACACTTGCTGCTCTTTCGCCTCTTCATGGAGCCATGCGACAGCCAGACATACCCAGACTGCACAATACAAGAAATAAAGTGTGGCTTCAGCCATTCTTAACACAGGTTTTGCTTTTCTAAATTTAAAAAATCCCCTAACTGCACAATCTGCAGAAAATACAAAGTACTTAAATTTGTAAACACGTAACTTTGAACACAGGTTTGCAAACAATTTATAGAAAACTTACACAAACACAAAGCCATTGCCAGTAGTGACAAAGAATAATGAAGTGGATGCAACCCAAATACTGGAATACCATTTACAGGAGAAATCTTTTATATAGTCTTTGATATTTTGACTTCTACTGATCAAATGAGGTGCAGATCAGATTCTGCTGGATGTGCAATTCTAAGAGGAAATCACAGTTTACACAGTGAACTTAGAGCAAAATATAACTGAGTTCCAGCAGGACTAAACCAGTCTTTTTGCATCTCAAAACTTAACGATTCTGTATAAATTAAAATAAACATCCCAAAATAACCTGTGCATAATGATTTGTGTCACTTGTCACTATGCACTCCATACAGCATGAAAGCTCGACCAATGGAGGCAGCTCAAAGCAGAAGAAAGAAACCAAACTGATGGATGCCAATAGAAAATTAGGCTTAATGTAATATGCTGGAATGTAGCAAAACATATTCTCTGTAAATTCACATCAAGCTCACACCTTTTCAGCAGTGTTCCTCTCCTGCCTCCTCTCAAAGCAAGAAGGATAATTAGTTTTTATTGATCTTTTTCTTAGTGTTACCAGCCTTCATCTGGGCAGTGGCATTCTGAACTCCTCCATATATATGTTGTGGTAACAGGAATAGATGAGAATACATTTATTTTGCTCAGAGAAATACAAATTCTTCCCTTCAGCAAAAGACTTTAAGACCTGCTTCTCAAAGGAAAGGCTTGGGGTTGCCATATGCCAAAGAAAACACACAGTACTAGTTTTTCAAACCTTGGCTTACATTTGTGCTACTGTGCACTGAAAAAGCTCTCTAAGATGTGAAGCCATGAGGATATTTTCCAGAGGGTGAGCTCATGGGCAGCTGCTTCCACAGACAAAACATTTTCCAGTGATACTGACTTTTCTCCATTGTTAGTAGAACTAATTTTGCAGCTGGATATTGTGTGCAGACAACACAGTATTCATTAGTTTATGGCATCATGGAAATAATAACACAGACGTAGGAAAAGCACAGCCAAATAATCCAGAATTAAATTTATCAATGAATTCACACTGTGTTAAGGCAACTGATTATTTTTAAATTGGCAAAAAATCCTCTAATAACCAGCTTTTAATTTTGTATTTCGGAGCTCAAAGCAAGCAGTAACAGTTCTGCCAATTTCAAGACAAGGAAGCTGAAAGTACAACAAAAAAGTGACCCTGAAATGTCAGTCAGCACCACCCAGATCATACAGCTTGAGGGCTCCATCCTCCAGACAACAACCTCCAAGGCTAAATTTTTACTGAAAAAGTATTCATGGAGAAGTGCAGTGTTCAGCAGGATGCAAATTTAAGTCTCTATATTTGTGCCTTCACTCACAGCTAAGCTGCTTCTATTACTTCTTTATTCAATACTCATGGCTTCTGAGAAAGAAAACAGCACTGAGGCCGATAATCAATACGCACACTTTGGAGTTATGGGTACTAACAACATACTCTTAAGATAAATAATCCCAAGCCTTCTGAAATCAGTGGCTATTCAGCTTCACCCAATTCTGATGAACCTCAGTGCAAGCGTATAAAATATTCATGAACAGTTATGGTGTGTGATTTGTTCCTCATTGAGACAGACTGACATAACATGTTATGAAAGACAGAATACTTTCAGTCAAGTAAATCACATGTACAGAGTGAGACCAGTGAGAAAAGCTGGATGGAATTGCTTTAAACCACAGTGGCAAAACCAAATGGAATTCTGTTTTTTAAGGGATTTGACTTAAATTTGGGTTCAAAATTTCTGTTCTGTCACAGACTTCTTTTACTGCTTCCCACGAGTTCAGGGAGATAGGTGGCAGTGCTCTGTCAGAAAGACCTCAGGAAAATAAATATTATGACCAGGAAAGCTTAACAAAAGTGGATTAAGTTCTAGAAAATACATAATTATGTATGTAAGGAGCAGCACCATTTATTCTTAACAACTCAGAAGTTCAAATATCTTTGTGTGTGGGTGTTATGACAATTTGCAAGCAGAAGGTGTAATCCAAAACTTACAGTACCTGAAACTGTCTCACAAGCACACACTGTAGCAAAACGGATCATAAAAAACCTGTGCAAATACAGACTGAAAACTCACATCATTCTCAACTGTATTTATTTTTGTCTTTCATTTTTCATAATGGATCTAAAACTATCCCGTGAAATAGTAGGGCTAACAAAACCAAAATTAAGGGCTTAAAGCACACCTCTATTGTATACTTGACGTATACTTTAGTGTACAGTGCTCTGCTGTGCAATTCTGCAAATGCAAGTTAGGAAACACTGCTGTATGGTATTTTTGTTAGTCAGACAGTCACTACTTTACAACACAGAATTAGCTGATGTGGAAGTATTTCAGATTAGCCTCGGGACTTCCAATCTGTTATTCTTACTTAACATTTATTACAGTCTTGCACACTTGTTTGGTAAATTGTACTGTTACTGTGACAACCACAAACACATTCTGTAAGCGGAGAAAAAGAAAAATAAGTTAAATGTTTTAATGAACAAATTTAGTTCCCTACTGATCATCACATACACTTTCTGAAGATATTCACAACCCAGAAGCCCCTGAAAGCACAGAGGCTGCAGTCTAACATGGATGTCTGGGTATTATGGAGCATTATTTCAGTACAGGAAGCACTGTCTACAAGACACGCAGTAACTGCCATGCATAACAGAAGGAAACCTATGGAAAGTAATTATTTTCCCTTCTTTCTCCCCAAAAGTTAAATAATGACACTGGTTTGATAGGAAAACCAGAAGAGACAAAAGTATGTTTCAAATTTGTAGTCAGCTATATTTATGAAAGCCTTTTCCCACACACAGTAGTGTGTTTGTATCATACTAAATAAAGCAGAGGGCAGCGAGAAAGCAACTTATCAATTAACCAAGTGGTAAAAAGTCCAAATCACTGCAGTCAGCAGTCTGTAAAACCAAAGACACCATTCTTAGGAGATTAGCTCATAGTCAGCAACGCCAGCAGTTTTGTGGTATCACTGGTTTCAAGAAGACTGGATATTTTCCATGGACTAAGGGCTGGAAAATTTTTCTACAAACCCAAATGTATATACTGGTTAACCTTGGTAGGACTTGGCGTACTCTAGAAACAACTGAAGACAAATCTTTGCCAAGGCAACAACATGTGATTTGTAAAATATATTGCTGACGCAGTGGCCAAGTGAATGGGATCACTCACATGGAAGTAAAGGTGGGATTACGACCAGGTTTATCACTTCTATGTGATGCCAGGTAGCAAGAGCATGGCCTCAGCATCACACACATACACAAATGGAGAGCTGTAACGAGGCTGAGTCAAAAAGACAAACAGCTTTCTCCATTAAAAAGGTCTGTATAATTTTTACTTATACAGTTCCAAATTCCCCAGCAGGCATTCTTGCCATCCTCTGGTATCTTCGCCTGCATATCATCAGCCTCATGAGAGTGTGAATACCCACACCACCACAAAAGACTTCTTCCTAAAACACAGGTAAAAGCAATGCCTGTAACGATGTTGCTAGTAAGTTACTAACAGGAGAAATAGCTACTATGATTGTCTTCTCAACATTATTTCTTCAACACAAGGATGAATTCAAAGGTAAGTTTTCTGTATTTCTGGTTTCAGAATCAGAAAACTGTACTTGAGGGCCACATTACCACTCTGGGCTTGTCTATACCTGGAAAGCATAGACAAACTATTTTGGAGTATTTACTCTGGAACACGGAGTCTATTCAAGTATGATCACATCCAAATTGAGACATTCACTGGAAGAACTACTTCAGTAAGTTTTCAGTGTAAACACTGTTTACCCGAATAAAACTTAAGAGATCATTCAGGCAAATTCAGGGTTCAAAAGCTGTGTCAGTACATAGTTACCTATGCATAGTGTAACTAATACACAACAACTCCACCTCCATTAATCACACATAAACCCCCAAGCTATTCAAACATTGGAGTGAATATTCTGAGAATTATTTTACTTCTGGGAAACTAACTAAATGTCATTGCAAACAACAAATGGTATCCTGCACAATTAGTTAAAATAGCTGTGGTCTGTTACCTCTGGCAGAACACAAGCTAAGATCAATATATATTTTGAGACAATACTTCAAGTATTGAAAGACTGACAATTACAGTAATGGCAAATACATCTTTTTTTAAAGGATAACATTATTAATGGAAACTACACTGCCATTATTATAGCACAGGCATGAATACAAAAGCAGTTCCACTCACAAGGAATAGCTTCAACAACGGGACATAATGAGCAACTACATTATTCCTAAACAAGTCTACTGAAAAGCATAAGAATCTTTAAACTCAAGCATTCATTCAACAAAAATCAAAACAAAACTCCAGCACTGATGCAACTTTCAATTCTACCCTCTGCCAAAAGCACCTCTTATACTGCCCTATAGTGCCGTTTTTCTTTTGGCTCCTTCTTTCCTAAAACAGAAATAATCATCACCAGAAAAAGGGAAAGGGTTCAGATCACACTGTCTTCTCAGAAGCCGCAGCACTTACTTAAGCCTTAGCTACTAGCTTGAATACATGAACTGTTTAAACATCTCTGCTCTGACCTACAAGGAATAAAGTAACTCCCCAGCCATCCGTGATTTTTAAGAAAGCAGCATTACAGATTTAACTTTATTTTTAAGGTAGATTATAACACGCACTTTGCAGAAAACATTGCCTTTTATAGAATGCAGTGTTACTACATGCACAGAACAGAGGTGGCAACCAAACAGGATACACTTCATTTTCAAAAAGGGATTAAAGACAAGTGTTTTAAGTCTCCTTGGCAGTGGTGAGACAACATCTGGAATACTGCAGTACAGTCCTGGTACACCTCTGTACAGGACAGACGTCAGAGTGGAGAGAGGCTGGCAAAGGACCACTGAACTGGCCCGGGAGCAAGAGCATTTGACAATTGAGGACAAGCCTAAAGCACTGGGCTTGTGCAGCCTTGTTCACTCCATCCCAAAACCCTGCATACATCTGTACATCCTGAGCTGCAGATCTGTACTTATTTTGAGGCATTCAAAAGTATCTTACACTAGATGCTATACTGCAGTGTCGATACATGAAAAGTGAAATAAACAGGAGAAAATAAGTGGTATTTTATAAGGCAGGTTACTTAAGATTCACTGGACACATAAACCAGAAAAAAATTGCTTATTTTCACTGAAGTTTTCCCTGGGAAAGTTGGTAAAAGGGAAGCTGTGAGCATTTGGGTGAGTTTAGAAAGAATCAGTCTTTTCCCTGGTCCCAGAGTACAACAACTGCCTGTTCCTTATTATAGCTCTACCCACAAACATGATTGTATAATGCTTACGTTTTTCTTTCTCAGTCATTATCTATTTTGTGTCCCGAGCCGTAAGAACAAAGATTAAGAACAAAGCCAAAACAGCTTCATTTGCTAATCAGAAGAAGAATTGTAATGTCCTTCTTTTATCAAAAGTTCAGCACTGAAGCATTTACCTCAGGCAGAGTATTCAAAACATGAAACTGCATTTCGTTTTTCATATTTAACGTTGTTCTATACAGGGTTTTTTTCCCCAGAAATAAAGGAAAATAACTAGTTTTTCTGTGAAACAAAATACATCGCAAACAAAAGTGCCAATGCTTTTAACTGCAGTGCTATGGCTTCTGTGAGTGTTAGAGATGTAGACCAGCCTTTCCAAACTTCATTAACCTTCCCTTGGTTTCTCAGGTCTACCATGGCACATTTAGTAGACACTTTGAACTAATGGGTAACATCAGTCCTGCTAGGAATACAAAGAATATAACAGTGAGTCAGTATGACAAGCATTTTCTACTAATGCTTGGCAGGGACAGATGGAAACACTAGTTCTTCTACAGAGACGTTTCAGCATGCTTAAAAATTCACAAGTTTTCAAGGAAAAGAAAGTAACACAATTTCAGTGAACTGACTTTTCGGTTTGACAGCTGATCTCAAGTGCTTCAGAGGAAACAAAACATTCCTAACGGATATTCTGTCTTCCCTTTTGATATATCAAATCCTCAACTGAGCAGCCTACGATCTTCTTGTGTCTCATGTAAACAAAGAATGTTACTGATCTATATAAAGTTTTGCTCTTCTTCACTCAGGCACAGTGGTGACCTCAGAAGAAAATCTTTCAGAAGCAAGGATCCTAATCCAAAAGGTTACTCCAGAGCATCTGTGAACATCTCAGACTTCCCAGAAAGTCACTGGAACACCAAAGAAACTGGTTTAACTCAACTAACTCACTTCCAGCCGTTCCTCTCGTCTATGTTTAATGAACGAGAGAAAGTATTGTCACTGCTTCACCCTTAGCCATGCCAAAACTAAAAGAAAACAATCCCGTGGTGTTTCCTGAATATCCTCACTCTAATGGATCACTGGAATTAGTAATTCCACCTTCGTCACTGTAGCAATGAAGCCTAACACAGAAAACCAGACAAGCGAAGCATAAACGAAGCAACTTTCAAAATGAGATACCAGCGTGTGAAAGAAAAAGTTACCGTTAATTCAGCTGGAATTATTCTCAGGAGTTTATGCCCAAATTCACCTCTGAGTGGTGCAAATCAATCTCTCATCCACTGAAACAGTCTAAACAATTCTGAAGCAGCCTGGAGCTTCCTAGCAAAGCTTTTCCCCTGACCACGGCATATTTCCTCAAGATTATCATTTTCTGATTTTTATTTCTTTATTTTTCTCCCAAACCCAACCATCTCCTAATGCTTTTCCCATCAATTGGGGAAAAAAAAATACAGAAGATTAAATGTTGTAATAATGATTCCTGTAAACATTTCTAAACATAACCAGTGTCAGAAAGAAGACAGTGCTTGGAAAACGAATATAGGAAAAAGGCAAAGGTACAATAGTTGTTTTCCAGATGTAGCTTCCTGTCAGCAGTGAGCTGTGGTTTAGGGACTTCCTGAGATAGATCTTAGATAAACACTTTTGTGTTTAGGTCTGGGTGGTTATTTTTTTTTCTTTATGTTTTTTTCTTTGAATCTGTCTGTTCACTCTTTCTTTTTCCTGCTATTCCTACACACACAGGTTTTGGTTTTGTTTTAACTTCTGGTTTCAAATGATCTTCTGGCAAATGAATTCAGCAACTGAACTGCACTGTCTGAAAAAACTGATCAGTCTGATTACTCAAAGTTTGCCTTTTTAAGATTGGCACGTTCTCATCTGCTTTGTTTACCTCGAGCGTCTGATGACTGACTCAAAGTTAACTTCTGTGACCATCTGTTTTACAGTATTTTCACTAGTTCTCAAAGCCAACTCTAACATTGGACCACTCCTTGGTGACTGAATTACTCTGGTGAAGACAACTGTCAGCTTTCTCAGCCAGAAATCACTGGCTATTAGTACATCACTATTAACAGGATCTGTTACTCTCCAATCATGGATTTAAATATGAGCTGATGGCTGAGATTCTCAGTATGAAAAGCGAAAGGGACAACTATGAAATGTTTTGAAAATCACCTAATTCAGCCTAAAGCCTTTAACAAAAGCCAATGAACTCCACAGTATTACAAATCCAAGGAAAAGGCATTCCCATTTGGTCCCAGTAGAATGCCAATTCCATTTTTCTCTTCAATCCTTCCCAAAGGGCAAACACCTCACGTTACCCAAACAATTCTGATGTCCTCCACTGGCACATCCACTGGAGCTCTCTGACCACCTATTGAGCTGGCAAAACTTCATTTTTCCCAACAGACAAAATTGCAACAGGCTGAAGAAATCAGGCAGCTTTGTCATACACAATTTGGCATGACCTATATATAAAAGTTTCCAGGCCATTTAGCTTTAAAAACGACAGAAAGGTACTCAGCACCTCATCAGAAGGTTGAGCTGTGCAATAATACGTTGTTTCATACTCAGAAAAAAGGACAATAAAAGAAATAGGGTTTGGCTACTTCTGATCTTTCAAATACTTTCATTTATAATACAATTATGTGTAAGAGAACATTACTGACTAAAAAACTCACCACAAGAAAAGTCTCTGTTTAGTCTTTAGTTTCAATGGGTAAAGTTTTTAGGCATTTAACTGCACTTCAATAAGTGCCCTAAAATCAATGGAGCGTAAGTATATATTAAAGAGCTCAAAAGTGGTTATGGGTGATTTATAAATACGGTCCTAAATAATGAACTGTATCCTTGGGAAATCCTGTATTTCCAAGAACCTTGGTGCTCCAAGGCATTAAAGCAAGTTAGAAACCTGCATTTTTCTACAAAAGCGAAGAATCTGAAAATGTTCATATTTAAATGCAAATTAAATACTCAAGTAGTAATCTAGGTAGGGAATTGCCTTCCTAGTCTGGAAGTGGTCAGGAATTCGTGAAAACCAGCCACACTCATGACAACCTGCTCCTTTAGAAGAAAATTTAATGGGCCTATTGCTAAGTTAATGGTTTATCACCTTCTGGTTCAACTAAATCAGCCTTTTCAGTATAAAACTAGTGCCCTGGAAAACCTTTGGATTCCGTTAGGAGCTTACCTGAATTTGAACAACTTTATTTTCCTTTATTTCTGAGCCCATGCTGTTTCTTGATAGAAGCTACCTATGAAGGGGCAAAACATGGAGAATATTGGCGCTTCTCTGAATAAAGCTGCCTTGCCTTCCTTCTCTGAGCATCAGAGAGGGCCAGTGACTGGTCACTGCAGTGAAGTCACAACCAGTGACTTCGGTGTCTGTACCTCACCTCTCCACACCCCCGAGCACACCGTGAAGAGATGACCGAGCAGGACGCGGCCCTACCCCGCCCCCGACATGCTGGGGCCGAACCCTCCGCACTTACACACTCCAACCCCTCGTTCGAGCTTAGAAACCAACCCCCCCGCTGCTCAGACGCGGAACGGGAAG
>NW_009940895.1:10411-12009 GCF_000696875.1 Nestor notabilis | reverse complement strand
TGCTGGGGAAAGCGGCACAAGGCGGGTGTTTTCTGTCCGCCGCTGAAACGCGCAGTCGTTGAAGCAAGTGCTGGTTGAAAGGGCTGTGTGGTAACGTGTCTGGGGGTGTGCGGGGCTGGCGCTGCGGGGTTGGCTCCTTCGCCTTCCCGACTGAGCCAGGGCTGGGTTTGCCCCTGTTCCTGACGTGATAAAATCGAGGCACGAGAGCGAAGTGGGAGCTTATTCCGGGGAGACCTTAGAGCAGCTCCAGTGCCTAAAGGGGCTCCAGGAAACCTGGAGAGGGGCTTTGGACAAGGGATGTAGGGACAGGCCAAGGGGAATGGCTTTAACCTGCCAGAGGGGAGATTGAGATGAGCTCTGAGGCAGAAGCTCTTCCCTGTGAGGGTGCTGAGGCGCTGGCACAGGGTGCCCAGAGAAGCTGTGGCTGGCCGTAGGTGCTCATATGCCTTATCCCTGGCAGTGTGCAAGGGCAGGTTGGACACAGGGGCTTGGAGCAACCTGCTCTAGTGGAAGGTGTCCCTGCCCGGGGCAGGGGTTGGAGCTGGAGGAGCTTTAAGGTCCCTTCAACACAAACCAGTCTGGGATTTCCTCTTTTTTCCTAAGGACAGGAGGTGTGTGTCTTGGCAAATCAACCTCAGACCCTTGGGGGCAGTGAGGTGTTGTGCCTCGCTGCTCTCCAGCAGTCTGTTAAAAAGAGGTTTTGTCCAAACACTTCATTTTTCCAAGTAAACAGTGTAAGCGGTGGGTTGTTGCGTATGAAATATTTAACACTGAGGTTTTGGATGATCACTTTTAAGCAGTGAGGAAAAAGGGTTAATTTACAACACTGTGCGTTGTTGTTACAGGGACCTGAAAAGCAAATGCTTTAGTGTTCCAAACACTGCTAATACCAAAGTCTTCCACTTTCCTGATTTAATGTACATGTGTGAGATTTGTCTTCTCTAGGGCTTGCAGGGAAAGTGTCACAACATCCTCTTTCAGACTGGGTTTATTAATGTAATTTGAAGATAATACCCAGGCTGCTGATGTTTCCTAATAAAAGATGAGGTGGGCTTTGGTCAAAATGGCAATGCTACTTCTGTATTTATTGGGGGGGAAGAGGCAAGAACTGTCTATATAAACAGTATATAAACCAGTGGGAAAGTATATGTGTTTTATGAGAGCAGACTTTTATCAGTTGTTTTCTGAGACAGGATTCTTATCTAATGGTTGGAGTTTTCTGATTCAGTAGCATAGTTTCATTAGTCCTCCTCTATTTTTGTCATTGGGAAGCTGGTAGAATCTGTATGGAATTATGTCTGTCTTATTCCCATTATGTATCAAATAATATCTTTGGGGGTTTATTAAATCCTTCATAATAACTAGCATTTTGTAGGTTTCATATATTATTTGCTGTAAGCTTAAGAATGTTGTTTATAATTGGATCAGTGCTTCAAAGTTCCACATAAAAATGCAATCAAATGCTCATGTATATGTAAATGCTAGATTGTTTAACTAGAAAATCAGTTATTTATTACAGTAACTGATGTATAGTAAGTGTGTGAAGTGTTGTGGTTATTTGTTTGTTTTGCTGTTGCTGTAGTTGGTAGATCTCAAAG